>NC_041032.1:16348710-16466360 GCF_900634625.1 Parambassis ranga
TGGTTGTTTTGTATCTGTGGTCATGTTTTGTATTTGTGTGGTTGTTTTGTGTCTCTGTGGACATGTTGTGCGGTTGTTTTGTGTCTCTGTGGTCATGTTGTGTGTTTGTTTTGTGTCTCTGTGGACATGTTGTGTGTTTGTGCGGTTGTTTTGTGTCTCTGTGGACATGTTGTGTGTTTGTGCGGTTGTTTTGTGTCTCTGTGGACATGTTGTGTGTTTGTGTGGTTGTTTTGTGTCTCTGTGGTCATGTTGTGTGGTTGTTTTGTGTCTCTCTGGACATGTTGTGCGGTTGTTTTGTGTCTCTGTGGACATGTGTGTTTGTGTGGTTGTTTTGTGTCTCTGTGGACATGTGTGTTTGTGTGGTTGTTTTGTGTCTCTGTGGACATGTGTGTTTGTGTGGTTGTTTTGTGTCTCTGTGGACATGTGTGTTTGTGCGGTTGTTTTGTGTCTCTGTGGACATGTGTGTTTGTGCGGTTGTTTTGTGTCTCTGTGGACATGTGTGTTTGTGTGGTTGTTTTGTGTCTCTGTGGACATGTGTTTGTGTGGTTGTTTTGTGTCTCTGTGGTCATGTAGTGCGGTTGTTCTGTGTCTCTGTGGACATGTTGTGCGGTTGTTTTGTGTCTCTGTGGTCATGTTGTGTGTTTGTTTTGTGTCTCTGTGGACATGTTGTGTGTTTGTGCGGTTGTTTTGTGTCTCTGTGGACATGTTGTGTGTTTGTGTGGTTGTTTTGTGTCTCTGTGGACATGTTGTGTGTTTGTGTGGTTGTTTTGTGTCTCTGTGGTCATGTTGTGTGGTTGTTTTGTGTCTCTCTGGACATGTTGTGCGGTTGTTTTGTGTCTCTGTGGACATGTGTGTTTGTGTGGTTGTTTTGTGTCTCTGTGGACATGTGTGTTTGTGTGGTTGTTTTGTGTCTCTGTGGACATGTGTGTTTGTGCGGTTGTTTTGTGTCTCTGTGGACATGTTGTGTGTTTGTGTGGTTGTTTTGTGTCTCTGTGGACATGTGTGTTTGTGTGGTTGTTTTGTGTCTCTGTGGACATGTGTGTTTGTGCAGTTGTTTTGTGTCTCTGTGGACATGTTGTGTGGTTGTTTTGTGTCTGCAGTCATGTTGTGCGGTTGTTCTGTGTCTCTGTGGACATGTTGTGCGGTTGTTTTGTGTCTCTGTGGACACATGTCTGTGTGTAGCAGGACACAGCGCTGGTTGTGTAGGGCCTGTGTGAAACAGGAAGTGACAGACAGACACACACGTGTGTAACAGAGCCTGTATATGTTTTATTTAGTACAAATGTTTCCACATCTCTGAGCGAGGGGCGCTGTACAACTTCTGCCACATCAGAGGTGATTGTTTCGTCTCCAGGTGGCGACAAAGGCCAGCTTATGCCGCTAACAGTCTCTCAGAGCGTCCGACCGAAGCGAGAGGAGGACACACACACACACACAGGTCACTGTGGTGACGTTAAACCACACGTCAGCTCACAGACTCACACAGGCTGTGGTTAGACCGCGCCGCCCGCCTCCCGCCTCCACCTGGAGCCCCGAGGACGAGCTCCCGGCTCTGAAAGACCAGCTCCAACAACACAACGACACCGGGCTCTGCCCTGTTTTTATTCATGTAACACACACCAGCGGCTGCAGGGCTGTGACCGGCGGGGCCGAGGGTCCGAGCTCCAAATATACAGTTTGAAAACCAAAATATTCAAATGTGACGACCCCCGGCCGCCGACTCTGCAGTAGAAACAGTGAGGTGGACCGCTCGTCTGCTCAGCTGCTGCCCGACCCAGACACAACCACAGACCCACACACAGGCCGAGAGGAACCAGACCCACACACAGGCCGAGAGGAACCAGACCCACACACAGAGGACAGAGGAACCAGACCCACACACAGGCCCAGAGGAACCAGACCCACACACAGGCCCAGAGGAACCAGACCCACACACAGAGGACAGAGGCTCTCTGAATGTTGGTCATGTGACATCACGGCTTCCTGCTGGTTGAGGGCGGGGCTTTTAGTTTCTCAGAGGGTGTTTGGGGTTCATCATACTTCATGATGGGGGTCCTGATGTCACGTGGCGGCCATGTCTGGGGTCACACCAGCAGCTGAACAGACTGTTATTTCAAATATGATCAGAATTAATTTAACGTGCAGCTAGCGTAAACTCGCCCTGAACGTCCTGCTGCTGCTTCGGGCCGATTCTAAACACACATCCAAAAATAAAATATCACATTAATAAAGTTTAAAAACTATAAATCACGCAGCAGAGCACGGCTGCCCCCCTCCGGGTATGGCTTTAATGTCCTGATGCTGACTCAGCACATGCTAACGTCTGGCCCGCCCTGCCGTCCCGACACCTGAAGCCACGCCCACCTCCACGTTCAGGTCGCCTCACAGAAGCAAACTATTGATCAGTTCAATCAGCTGGATGGAAAACTGTCGAATGTAACCACTACAGAATAACTAAGCATTAAATACAGATTAATCTGGATTAAATCCTCCTCCTGCAGGTTTCTCAGATGTTGTTAAATCATTTTAAATGAACCCTGGAGGGAACAGTCAGGTTTCTCCTGCAGCACAGAGGAGGCATCCAACAGCTGACTGACGGCTCCTGACCGCCCCCTAGTGTCTGATATGATTTTTGTTGTCACTGTTTTCTCAGCAAATTAAATGAATTCATTTTTATGTATTGGACATTTTAAAACTCCAAATTTAGACACAAAATAAAATGAAAAATAATATTTATAGTACTTAGTGTAGTAGTAATTAATACTGATAACAATTATTAGTAAATTTACATGTCATATTTTTTACAACCAGCTGATGTCACTTTAATTTGCACAGTAGATATTTTGTAGTGGTTCATTTTCTTGTTTCTCTCAAAGCGTCTTCACGCTGAGTGAAGCTTCTTTTCTCTCCTAACTTGACCTCTGACCTCTCTCTCTCTCTCTCTGCACTTCCTCTGACTCTCTCTCTCTCTCTCTCTCTCTCTCTCTCTCTCGACACTCTTCACCTGCCGGACTGAGCGCGCTCCAGCGTGGCGTTAGACTCTCTCAGGTCAGCAGACGTCTCTGCTGTCCTCTCTGTTAGTTTGCATACATGAGCACATACACAGATGTGCAGTTTACATTTGTGTTATTTACTTATTACCCCCCCCCCCCAACAAACACACACACATAAACCAAGCGACACATGTCCACCGACAGCCCTCCGTACATGTGGACCTGCTGCACCAGCAGTTTGAAGGATGGAGTCAAAACATCCTCAGAAAAAATAAAGTTTGCTAGCTTTGCTGTTTTTAAATTAATTATGATATTTTCTTCAGTGAGCTGCTGAGGTCACTTAGACCCGGTTCACACTGGAGACATCAATCCGGCTAGAGCAGGATTCGGGCCGTATCTGGATATATCTGGATTGATCTCAGTCCACCTCTCGGAGGTGGATCTAGCTGGATTGGCTTACATCTGGCTCAGGTCTGAACACAAATCCAGCTAGCGACGTGATACTTCCGGCTCACGGGGACAGTGTCCGGGTCGCGTACAGAAGCCGCATGTAAACAACCGTCGAAGTCCGACCACAGGAACGGAACAAAAGAACGAGCGACACAGGACAAAAAAAAAAAAAACTCATGACACATGCACACATGGTCCACGGCCTGAACGGACTCTGTATATTACGAGGCGCCACCTAGTGGTTTGGAGGACAACAAACAAGCCGGGTTAAGGATTGAGTGTGGACATGTGTGTGTGATAGCAAGTTTTGAAAATAGGTCTGAACGTATCCAGCTTAAAAGCGATCTGGATTCAATCCTACTCCAGCTGGACTGACTTATCCAGTGTGAACGGGGCCTGAGTTTTGTTTGGGCAGAGCTAGCTTAGCTACTTTCCCTTTTGTTTCCAGTCTTTATGCTAAGCTAATCTGTCTAGCTTCTGTTTGGTTCACTGGGCACGGTGATGGCAACGTTTGACCTGCTAATGTAGTGAGCTAAATGCTAAAGCTGCACATTCTGTGTTAGCGTTACAAGAAGCTACACATGCCATAAATATTACATGTGACGCTGTGTTTTAATCTTTAGTGTCTGTTTTTCTGAGGATCTTTGGAGTCCGAGTCCTGACGCGTCCTGATAGCTGCTGTAAATACGGCCGTCTCATGTTACACATTTAGCACACCCACTCAGTACAAGAAGAATATGATCATAACACTATAAGGTAACTTTGCTAACGCCCCGTCCGGCTGCGCCGCAGCTCCCATCATGTGGCCCAGCCCTCTGATAGCCTCATGCGTTTGACCGACGGGCTGTGGCGCTCCTCCTGGCTGGACAGAGGTCTGAGGAGGAAGCTGTCGTTGCCATGGTGATCCTCGCGATCCTCGCTGCCGTCATATGAGCTCCCACAGCTGGACGCACTGTCGCCCGGGGAGTGCCCGGTTTCGTGGGGGCCCCGGCCCGCGGTGGAGTAGCCGGCAGTCGTCACGCAGCCGCCACCGATTCCAAGCCCCCCACTGACCATGGCGGCACTCCGGTCTCTAGGAGGCGACGCCGGCTCGGACTTGATGTGGAGGTTCTGATGAGAGGACTGGAGGTTCAGGTTGGAGTTCTGGCACAAGTTCCTGAAAGAAGACAGATGATCAGAGGAAGAGTCCTGGAGGAAGAGTCTCAGATGATGGACAGACCGGCTCACCCCATGTGACTGAGCGCCGAGTGCTGCAGGTTCTGCTGCTGCTGCCAGCTCGCCACAGACCCAAGACCAGAACCACCGAACCCAGACAGGGAGGACAGGTCGCCTCCGAGGGAGAACTCTGAGAGGGGAACAGATCAAAACCTCGTCAGCCAGGACGTTCTACAGCAGCTAGCAGAGCTGAAGGCGGGCGGCGGTCACCTGTGCCGTAGGAGGAGAGCGCAGACGGATAGCCGCCCATCCCCTGACCCGGCAGGGTCTGAGCGGAGAGGGAGAGGGCGGGGGTGGAGAGCGTCTGAGCGGTCTGGGAGTGATTTATTCTCTGGTTCTGCAAAGAACAGTCAGAACTGTCAGACACAGGAGGAGCAGCAACAGCTTCAAAAGCTGCAGCGATGATGAGTCAGAGCGAGCAGGAAGAGGAAGAGCTGCCATAACTACCATGGTACCGTGTGACTTAGGATCTACTCACCAACATAAAGTCAATGTCGTCACACTGCAGAGCAGCATTAAGACACAAACTGTCATCAGTCTCTGTGCATGAACTCATAACTCAGTAACAGCAGCCGAACTGAAACACTCACCACAGCCGGCATGTTGCTGCACTTGTTGGCGGGCGGCAGCAGCGTCCTCAGGTCGGGCTTGCGGCTCATGCTCATGGACGGAGGACTCTTGTCCTGCATGCTTTTGGAGACGCCTCCAGGAGACAGCAGGCCGGGGGAGGTGCAGTGGTTACTGTAGCTGCCGTTTCCTGGTGGGAGAGGAAGGGTTAAAATCATTAACTGGTGCTCTAACCCGTTAATCAGTTATCAATGCACAGAGATTATTTCAGTGGTAAAGACACAGAGCAGCATGTTTGTCTCCCCCTGCTGGAAGGAGGAGTGACTACACCAACACACTGTGGACACATGCTAACAGGGCGAGCTGTCCTCTGACTGGGGACAGAACCAAAACCTGTGAGAGAAGGGCTAGGCAAACATAGCATGGTTGGCTCATGCTAAAAGAACCAGCCCTGGTGCAGGTCCACGCTGTGGTGGAGGTTCTGGATTAGAGCTATGCTAACTCAGCTCGGTTAGCTTACTCTGAGATAGCATCCCTCAGCTGGTTGTTTCTGAGAACAATTTTTCTGTCATAGATTTACACAATAACAACATTAGCTAGCAGGCTAACACAGATTAGCATTACTGCTGTTAGAAAGGCTGCATTTGGAGTAATCTGGATATTAGGATTTTATATAATAGGACAGGAGCTTGTGAGCCTGGGTCAGTCCACAGCTAGCAGCTCAGCTAACTGATCACATCAATACAAAGTCAGAGTCTTACCCACACTGGACACCACAGAGCCGGGCAGCTCCGAACCCATCAGTCCTGCAGACACACACAACGGTCACATGTTTAACTTCAGTATTAAATGATGTTTTTCTAATCGTCCTTCGTGAAGGTTTTGTTTGTTTGTTCACCTGCGTTGCCGCCACTGGACGGCCTCTGAGGCGACATGCTGCTCCTCTGCATGGACGAGTGTGAGATGGGCAGCAGGTTGTGGTTGCTCAGAGCGCCCCCTATGCCCTGGTGGGAGTACAGCAGGCCGCCGGCGTTGCTGCTCGGCATGGACACGCCCATGTCGTAGGTGGAGGGAGGCAGACCCTGCTGGAGGGAGGAGACAACTGTCAGTCAGTCACATGTTCAAATATGTTAACACACACACACACACACAGACACACAGACACACAGACACACACACAGACAGACAGACACACACAGACACACAGTGTGTCAGACGTACGCAGAGTCTCTGTCTGTTGATCATCAGGTCGATGTCCTCGTTGATCTTGCGGTACTTGTCGTCAGACTCTGGGCTCTGGCCGGCAGAGTCGTCGGCCTCGATGTCGGGGCTGTCGCAGCCGTTTAACCCTTTTTTACGCAGAGTCTGTTTGAGAAAACAAACACACACACCTGTGTGTTTAGTTTGTGTAAATGTGTGACAACATCTGAGGAGATACAGAGCAGGATTTAGAGGAACAGAAACACTGCTGTCCACAAGAGGGCGCCGTCTGAGCAGGCATGAAACCACAGAGACTCCACACACACACAGAAAAATGCCACCAGTTTGTGAGCCAGTGTGTGTGTGTGTTTGTACAGTATGTGGTTTGGCTCTTGGTGGCCTGTTTCAGCACTTCACAGCCCATTAGTCCAGTCTGTCACTGCGACACACACACACACACTGGGAGCAGCTATCCCACTCATCCCAGTCATGTCCACCTGTTCAGCTGTACAGAGGAGGAGGAGGAGGAGGAAGTCAGCACCATGCAGACCGCCGGCTGGCCTGATGGCCGTAGAAGGCTATTTTTTGCTCCTGTGCTCTGCAGCGTTTCTCCGTCACTCCGACCCGCCCTCACAACCTGTCAGTCTGGCTGCTCTATTAAAACATAACACCGACTCCACTAGCCTGCTTTCCCCTTCACACACACACACACAGACACACACACAGACAGACACACACACACTCAGACAGACACACACACAGACACACACACACACACACTCAGACAGACACACACAGACACACACACACACTCAGACAGACACACACAGACACAGACACACACACACACACTCAGACACACACACACACAGACACAGACAGACACACACAGACACACACAGACACACAGACACACACAGACACACACACACACACAGACACACACACAGACAGACACACACACAGACACACACACACACACAGACACACACACACACTCAGACAGACACACACACACACACAGACAGACAGACACACAGACACACACACACACAGACACACACACAGACACAGACACAGACACACACACAGACACACGTCTTCAACCACCTGAGTTCACTCAGAGCTTCACTGCTAGCTTCAGGCTTTCTAACAGGCCAGACTCAGTAAAAACTAAAAGTCCTGTCCTCCTCAGCACCCAGCAGGAAGCCATGATGGAGTCACATGTGAGCAGGAGTCACATGACTTCACACACAGTAAGAACAGAGTGGAGAATACAGTTAATTCATGATTTAAAATACTCAGTGGACTCTCGGCTGTTCCCACACTGACCAGCAAAATGTGTGTGTGTGGGGGGGGACAGCAGTTGGTTGGAACAGCTTCCTGTCCTGGCACTCTGAGGGGAGACAGCTGAGGGGGGGAGGACACTATAATACCCCCCCCCTCACTGCTTTGCTTCTCTATTGATTTTTTCTGTTTAGCTTCCACTGCTCTTTTTTCTGTGGGTGGTCTCCTGCTGCATCATGGTGTGTGTGTGTGTGTGTGTGTGTCTGTGTGTGTGTGTGTGTGTGTGTGTGTGTGTGTGTGTGTCCACTGCTCCTGCTCAAGCAGCAGATGGAACTTTCGTTCATATTTAGAGCCACATATTTGCAGGACCGAGAACTCTGCACACAGACAGACCCACAAACGGAGCAGAACACGTGGGGTTAAAGAGTCCACTGTGGTTAAGATCACACCTCAGGAGGTGCTGCTCCACAACACAAAAGCAGCCCTTTACTTTGTTCAGATAAACCAGGTTGGAACACTCAATCCAGCAGCAGGGCTGAAAGCTGTGATTTGACAGGTGAAATGAGCACCTGCCACCAGCAGGGGGTGCTGACTCACCACTCAACCAACACTGGTAGAAGCAGAGGCTCCGACTGATGTGTGAATTTAATTTGTTTTTAATTCATCAAACTGCACAGACCTGTTCCACTGAGGAATAATGAATAAAACCTGATTTTATTTCACACAGTTCATCATTTAGCATGTTTATATCACTAAACTAAAACTACAGTTTTACAGAACATGATGTTGTCTTAGTGATGACAATAGTTATCATGCTAGCTAATCAGAATCAGATATACTTTATTGATCCCTAGCTAAGTTTAGCTAGTAAATAACATTGAAAACATGTCAGAGAACAGTGGAGGCTATGTGGTGCTAACTGCAGTTCACCTCACGGCCACAGGTGTCACTGTTAGCAAAGGATTCAAACAGCTATTCAACACAACTGTTAATGTACTTTTGGAGAATATTAAGTTTATTTATTCCAAATATTCTTGAACTTTTATGTGAGGACGTGAAGACGAAGAGGAAGAGGAGGAGGAGGAGGAGGAGGAGGAGGAGGAACTAAGACTCAGCCACTCTTCCTATTCTTTATTTTCCTCCCGTGGCTCACACAGTCCTACGTACACACTCAGTCATTCACAGCAAACCACAGTCTCACACACACACACAGCCCGTCATGGCTATTCTTAGCTGTGTTCTGGGCTATTTTTAGACCACTACCGGTTTCCAGTCATTTAGCAGGGAGGGATCTCAGCCAAGACAAAGGAACTGGACTAACTCTGCGAGCATATGTGAGCGTCAGTTTCATCTGTTTCTAATCTGGCTACACACACAGACACACACACACACCGGCTACACAGCGGGCGAAAGCAAAATAAGGTTAACAGAGTAAAAAAAGTGAGGAATGCAGAACTCCGGTTTAAAAATAGCAGCAAGGTTCCCACAGCAAATGAACACAGGACAATACTCTGATAGTTATCTGGCCTGTAGCGCACGCACGCACACACACACACACACACACACACACTAACAGACACATGCCAACATGCCACATGAGAACAAAAAAAGAAAAAGATGGCCAACACAAAGGAGCCTCTCTTCTTCTGAATTCCTGTCTGGCAGATATTTCATTGGTTCAGAGCCTTTTCACAGCTATGTGGGCGCACTGTCATCCAACACCCCTCACCCCCTCACACACACACACACACACACACACACACCGATACACTCCTCCACCAGAGAGCAAAAACACACTGGTCAACAGCAAATGTGACCTTTATTTATTTATTTTCTCCAACATTACAGCTAAGATGAGTCCTGGAATATCTCTGACCAGTTTCTCTGTGGTTCCCCCTCCTGTATCCACACACACACACACACACACACAGACACACACACACACTGAGCTGTAGGGTTAACTCACACTATACATTAGAAAGAGTGTTAGCATAGCTAGCTCACAGTCATTGACTCGGTGGCGGATGCTGCTGTCTCTGACTCACTTCACTCGAGCAGCCACAGAGTGCAGTGGAGCTGCAGGGAGGCCTCCAGCAGTAAGTAACCCGGCTGGGTCACAGTGTGCGGACACACCGCGGAGAGAGATGAAGAGGCTAACCAGCTAAACAGGATTAGCCCTAGATTACAGGGGATTACACAGTGCCTAAACCCTGGCTCTGCTGGGGCCAGCCAGGAGGCCACGGTGGGCCGCGTGGAGGGGAAGCTCAGGTGTACACACACACACACACACACACTCAGGTACATGTGCACAAACACACACACGGAAACACACACAGGCTTTCTTCCATTTACGTTTCAGTCCTGAAACTTCTTGTTACCTCCTGAAAATGATCTGATAACCCTCCAACAGGCATCAGTTTATAAACTATGTTTTTCCCCTTATTAACTCCTCGTTTGACCACGATCACCATTTTTACAGGAAATAAAAAGACTTAGAGTCGAGCGGCTTCAAATGTGACCACGGTGTCATGGTGTGCTTAGTCCACGAGCACCGTGAGAGTGTGTGTGTGTGTGTGTGTGTGTAAGGAGTGCACAATAACAAGTGTACACACATGCTAACACCCTTACATAAGTCGAAGCAAAACAAAGATCAGCACAGCGAAGTACACTGTTTATAACAAATATCAGCTGTGTGTGTGTCTGTTTGTGTGTGTCTCTGTGTGTCTGTGTGTGTGTCTGTGACTCACGTCCACGATGTCAGAGTTGGTCCTGCTCTCGTGCGGCTCGTTGTACTCGGTGTATTTGAGCAGGACCTTGTCCATGTCGGTGCTGGCGTACTGGAACAGCTTGTTGGTGCTGTTGAAGATGATGAGGGCGATCTCACAGTCGCACAGCACGCTCAGCTCGTACGCCTTCTTCATCAGGCCAAACTTACGCTTGGTGAACGTCACCTGGAGGACAGAAACACACACTGTGAAGGTTCCACCACTGAAATACATCAACAACAACAACAACAACAACAGGCGGGACGTCTGGAGGAGAAGGTGGACAGAATTCCCGGGATTTCGGGCAGAACTCAGGGACACTGTGTGTGTCTGTGTGTAATCACAAGTTGTAGCATGGTGCAGTCGGGGGGGGGGGGGGGGGGGTGATGAGGAGGTCAGTCGTGCCCTGTTGGTGGGGTCAGGAAGCACATGTGCCTGCATTTCCTGTCATAACAGGAAGAGAGGAACCGCTCCCCCAGACAGGACCTGAGTGTGTGTTCTTATGTGTGTCCCACTGACAGACAGGCTGCAGAGCTGCTGCTGCTGGTACATCACACACACACAGACACACACACACACACACAGACACACAGAGCCGTCACCAGTCTGAGGAAGTACAGTGTGTCTGTGTGTGTGTGTCTGTGTGTGTGAGTGAACATAAACTCACAAAAGAACTCACACATTTATGAAAAAGTCATGTGACATCTACAAGAAGATGTTATCATTAAATCTGTGTATAAAGTGATAAATTCAAAGGAGAACACTTTATTTCACCCCTCATGGTGTCTGTTGTCATGGCGACCTGCGTGTACTTACATGTCTGTTTCGTTCGTCCATGATTCGCGCTATCTGAATCTTCTTCCTCCCCATCTTTGCTACTCTTCCTGTGCTTCTTCCTCTTCCTCACGTCTCTTCCTCCTTCTGCAGCTCCTCCTCTGTGTCTCCAGGTACTTTCTTCACTTCTTAATCCCCAAACTGACGGCTGAGTCCTGCAGGAAGAGAAAAACACAAAGTCAAGAGCTGTGTTAACAAGGTGACATGCCAACAAGACTTTACACCGACGACACACACACGCACACACAGACAGACACACACACACAGACACAGCTGAGAGAATAAACAGGTTTTTATTTTTCTGGTGTATCAGGCCCACACAAACATAAAGGTTGGAGTTTAGCGGCCTGCACGCTCAGGCAGGCAGCGCGGCCGTTTGCATGATTCCCTCTGACACACCCAGAGACGCAGCTTCCTCAGGGGGTTAACTGTTCACAGAGGAGGAAGTGAAACAGCCGGGCACATCAGAATGCAAATAATAAAGACAGGAGCCTGTCCGAGTTTAAAACAACATCTGCAGGTTCAGAGACGGGAACCTCATCTTACCCGCTCGCCAGCGAGCCTCCTCTGTGGGCGGAGTCAGGGCGGCGGGGGGCTTTGGTTGAGCTTTGTAAGGCTCTTACAGCCGTCAGCGTGTGCGGGAGCTGCAGAGCGGCTGAACCTCGTTCCCCTCACACCGTCTTCAGGTTTCAGCTGCTCAGATATCATGTGTGTGTGTGTGACTAATGTGTGTGTGATGAACCTGGAACCATGTGGAAACACACAGCAGCCACATGTCTGACACTTTAACCATCTCATGTCTGACTCACAGGGACACATCAACACAACATGTACAGTGCACGTGCACACACCGGTCAACAAATGGAAACAAATATGAGTACTGTTACCCAGAGGTCATTACATCATGGAGGACGGATCGTGCACGACTTCCAGTTTGAACACAGCATCTCTGACAGCTAGCATGTAGCAGCTAGCATGTAGCAGCTAGCATGTGTGTAGAGGACTGTTGTGTCTCTGTGAGGACAATATGAGCATAAAGTCACTTTGACTGAAACAAACTGATCAAAGCAGAAAAGTCTTCATGAAGCAACAGACACAGAACTGACAGCACTTCCTGACTGGACTCTGATTGGACAGAACTGACAGCACTTCCTGACTGGACTCTGATTGGTCCACGACAATCCAGAAGTCTTGTACGAATTGGTTCCTGTATAAAGTCATGCCTTTTTGTTGCAATACCATTAATGACCACTGGTGTACTTTAGAAAGTTTTTTTAAATCTGTTCCACACTAAAACAACGTTAGCAAAACAAGGCTAATGAGCCATCGAGTTTAGCTTTGGACTTGCAGGACACATAGGACATCATAACAGGATATGCGAGACAAAAACAGGTGTACAGTCCCTTTAAGACATGGTGCCTTCAGTCCTCCTGGGAGAATGTGATATTTTCTGTTACTGTCAGACTCTGAACAAAGCTGTTGTTAATACTTTGTGTGCCACAGGGCATGAAACACAGGACGTAAACTGAGGGAGTGTACCCGTGTGTGTGGGCCATGTGACCTGTGTCTCACTCCTGAAGTGGAGCTTAAGAGCTCAGATCGCCAAGTTAACTGGATGTTCACACATGCTGAGACGCACACAAACACAAAAACACACGCGGCAGGTTTTCTTGGCAGCTCCTTCTGCCGTCATCACAGAGGAGGCGACGACAGAGGAGGCGTCGCCCCTCAGGCGGCTCAACCGGAGAAAGAAACGAGGATTTATGAAGACAGGATGAAGGTGTGCGCCGTCTGAACACAGGCGTCATTATTAAAAAGATGAGACTGAAGGATGACAATTAATTATCTGTGAAGACGTGAAAACAAACAAAACACTCCTGCAGGGTCGCTCAGGCCTGAAGTAAACAAACACTCAACAACACAGGTCAAAGATAAGTCAAGAACAAAAACATTTCCACACTGCAGGAAGCTGCAGCTCAGACAGAGACTCTTTGAGTGTTGGTCATGTGACTGCTGCTCACATGTGACTCCATCATGGCGTCCTGCTTGGAGATAACGTTCTTTATGGCTGATGCTAGCTCAGCATCATCAGACACTAAGCAGCCCTGCAGAGCTGTGAGCCTCAGCCTCACCGTGTCACCTCTTCATCACCTCCTCTGTGGTGACGGCATCGACGACGTGTTTTGCCACAACAAACCATCAAATGAAGCGCGGCTCTGTTGTGTGACAGCATCAACAGCAGCGAGCAGCAGCACGCCGGCCGCCGAGCGTTACATGGATGTCTGGTGTGTGAGTCACTGCCTGTGAGCCTTCCTCGACACTACAAGGCTCAACGTGGTTTAAATTTAGAGCGCTCGCAGACAAGCACACTCAGCATGTTGTGGTGAAGAAGAGGGAATTTTAGGCCAGATGGCGGCATGAGAGCTGAAGATTACGTAAAAAAAAGAAGGAAAAAAACAATAAAAGTCCTGCCTGAGTGCGATTCAACGCAGAGTTTGATCTCTGATGAGATGATGGCAAATCTCCACCCTGCACACACACACACACACACACCCACACACAAACCTCCCGGCTATTTATAGACTCAGAGTAAAAAAGAAGGACTCCAAAAATAAAGGAGTGAACTTTTTACCCTGAACAACAATACGACGTGTTTCTGGTTCACAGACAGAGGAGCCACTGTCGAGCTGAGCAGACGAAATCAGCCGCCTCACGCTCTCCTCAGCTGCTCCCTCACCAATTATTTTCCAGACCTCACAGACAGGGTGTGAATGTGTTTGCCTATGGCTGTACATTTTCTGTGTGTGTGTGTGTGTGTGTGTGTGTGGACACAGCAGGCAGCAGAGAGCTAATAAGTGACATGTGGCAGTGCCCTTGTATTCCTTGGCAGGACACTCTGCATGTCTGAGAGCCAGAGAGGGTGGGGGTGGATGGGTGGAGAAAGCGGGGGTGAGATGGGTGAGGTGGGGGTGGGGGTGACAGGCAGGAGGTGGATGGACAGCTGTGAATGGCGCCCCATGTGACTGAGGTGATTTTTAGATCTACCAGGAACTGATTGATTTGTAAACAACTGACAGTTAATAGGTCATTAAACATTTCTCCTTCCTGTCACATGATCAGTCAGTGTGTTCTGATTGGTCAGCTCCATCATTCAGAGAGCAGTGTGTGTGTGTGTGTGCAGAGTAACTCAGGTATTCAGACAGAGATCAGCTGCAGGAAGCTGCAGGTCAGAGACTCTCTGAGTGTTGGTCATGTGACTGCTGCTCACATGTGACTCCATCATGGCGCCCTGCTGGGTGCTGAGGAGGGCAGGACTTTTAGATTTTACTGAGTCTAGTTGGTGTGAAGTCTGATTTTTAAAAGAGAATCCAAAACTGAAGCTTTAGTCTTAACCATGTATCACACGTGATGCGTTTAAGGACCATTAGTACATCCAAAGACTCTCTGTCAGAGAGCCAAGCACCTTTTTTAAGCTCACATTTGTCAAATTATTGTCAATAAAACCAGCTGAACAACAGCAAACAGCAGAGACTCTGTTTCAGGTACAACAACTCTGACGTGGCAGCTTATTAATGACGTTTTATAACAAATACTCCCATAAAAAAACATGTGCTGCCTACATTTCCCACGATGCAATTCAACCCAAGACCCCAGGGTCACAGACACACAAACGCACCTGCAGAAGCTGCTGTATGCTAAAAAAAAACATAACGAGTGTTCACAATCTGATTGGACGGCTCTTAAGACAGGCTGTCCAATCAGATTGTGAACTGGTTCGTGAAGTCTGACTGTAAGACTTCAGCTGCGTGCAGGTCAACACGGAATTCCACCTTTAAGGAACACAGGGTCCAGATTTCCAGGCATACAGGAACGCACCCTTGTTAAAGTGGCCATTTTTACCATGTGACAACTGCTCATTTCACACAACAACACAACAACATGGAGCAACAGGAGAAGAACAAACAGGTGTTTTTTCACTGCAGGAGCAGTTTGGCTGTTTAAGGGTTAAACTTTGATGATTGGATTCTGATGGGTTAAAAACACTTTCAAAGGGAGACTGGAAGGATCATTATTACCCGCTCACCTAGTGAGCGTGGCGATTCTTACATCACAATGGTGCTGATGGGGAAGTTCCTGCAAAGTATCACCTCAGTTCCTGCAGTGGAAAACCTGAAGCTAAGCCTCCCAGGGTGTTAGACCCAAAAGAAGGTCTGAAGGAACCGTTGAGTTCCTTGGAAAGTTCCTGCACTCTTCCTACAGATGAACTGACCACCGAAGAGAACCTTCAGGGGGAACTTGCGACTTTCGTGCTTTTGACACGTCAGTCTGATTTGTTTAATCTCCTCAGGGCTTTGAGTCCCGCTGTGGAAATGCAAATGTTGTGGAAGCTATTTTAACCACACTGGAAACTGTTCATGGATAAATAATTAAAGTTCCTGGAACTTTTGCTTGAACAGCAGCTAAAGAGTTGTCGGGGAGTCGTGCAAGAACTGTGACAACAAAGTGTCGCATCAGCTGTGACAAACAAATTACTGATTAAAGCTCCTTTTAAGGCCTCGGCTGTGAGACACAGGGAACCTGATCTGATCCGCAGGGCTTGGTTTTAGGGACGCCTCTCTATAAACAGCCTCTGACTCACTTTGTGGCACTGAACCACGCACTCAGCAAGAACCGCTGAAGCCCACCACGTCTCCACGGGACGTTTCTCTATACGTAAAGAGAGAATATCTCCATCATTTGGTCTCTTCAGCCCAGAAATTACAAATAAAGAAGCTACAAGCTAATGCTACACTAACTATAGCACGGTCACATGACCACAACATCAGCACCACCAGGTTTACCAGAGCACACACTGAGGAGACAGGAAGTGCTAACATGCTAACATTCAACCAAGCGGCAGCCTTCAGGGCTCAGACTTGAAGCCCAAGTGTCAAAACTTGTAGTTCACGCCGCAACCACTGGGGGCTGGCTCCAGCAGCGAGTCATTTCCCATAGACTCCCATGTTAAAATGGCCGACTTCACAGCAGAAATGAACATGTTTACAGCCTGGTACAAAAAAGTGTCAGTTGTACGAGGGGTGGATTTTTTTACAACTCACTCGTTTTAATTATATTCAGACTTAAAATTATGCATAATTATAGGCGTTGAGTGACAGGTGGTTGCTGTATCACAGCACGAGTTTCCTGCTTCCCCGACATGCTAACATTCAGTGAGGGGGACAGGAAGTGCTAACATGATAACAGATTCATTCCTGTCTGTCTACATTTGCAGCTAAAACATTTTAAAAACTGGTCTTTGATACATAAACGTCACGGTGTCCGCTTGTTTTCTGGGGGGTCATCACTAAAGTTCCTCCCCGGACCCTCCAGGTTCTCAGTGCGCCCCTGCTCATCAGCTCTTTCTGGATCAATAAGTTTTCCATCAACAACAAACTTTCTCCCGCTTCTTACCTGAGCAACACGCGCACAAACACGCGCGCTGTCGTTCCTCACGAGGCAGCGTGACGCTGAATAAAACGTCCCGGTGTCTTCCAGCAGTCTCTGCCCGGAGGAGGCGACCTGCCCGCGGCTCCGCGCAGCCCGCTAACCGCGCCGGAGCTCCGCCGCTGGGAACAAACTGATCCACAGCGAGCCGAGCCGAGGACCGGAACACCCGCGGGACCAAGTCCTCCACAAAGTCCGGAGTTCTGCCGCGTCTGTTTGTTTCCTGCTGTTTATCAGTCAGCAGGCGTGTGAGCCCATCACACACTCTCTGTCCTCACACACTCTGTCCTCACACACACTGTCCTCACACACTCTGTCCTCACACTCTCTGTCCTCACACACACACTGTCCTCACACACACACACACTCTGACAGCAGCTTACCTCCAGCTCAGCCCCGCGTGTCTCCGTGACTTGTCTCTGCCGCGTGTGTCCGTCCAGCGGTTCTTCTGTCCATCCGCGAGTCTCCTCCTGGAAGCACGCGCCAACTCAGGCTGTCAGCGAGCACCTGGACGTCAGGAGGCGGCATCGTCACGCACACGCACACGCACAGGGAGAGAGACGCAAAAAGTCAACAGACAAACAACAACAGATCCAACATACAGCAGATCAACACAGATCTAACACACATGTGCTGTTTAATGTTGAAGTCATTTATTTTCAACAGGTTTTAAGCTGTTTAATGTCTGCGGGCTCTCTGCTGCCCCCCAGCGGAACCTGTGGAAGCTGCAGCTGAGTGATCAGAGCTGCAAACATGAACCTAAACTGTTGATAAACCTTTATTAATAAATCTCAGGTGTATTTGATGTATTGATCACTTTGTCCTGTCTGACACTGTTTTACATAGATAATTAATAACAGATCATCTAATCAATACCTTGGTGCCTGTTTATATCCAGTTTTCTGTCCACTCTTTCAAATGATGTTATTAATATTATATATTAATTATCTTAAATCTGAATTATTCTAAGTACCTCAGAACATGTCAGACACAGAAACACAGACAAATAAGATTATTCTAGTGAATCGCCTCTGAAACACGCTGACTGTTTGTTTCAAGACTTTTCTAAAGAGTTCAAACATTTTTCTCTTTTTAATGTAACTCTGCTGACTGCTGGCAGTCGGGGGCTGAGTGAGGAGCTCCTCAGGGGTCAGTGTTTGCTCCTCTTCACTTTCAGTTTGTCTGTTTTCTTTACCCAGCAGCAGACACACTGATCTGGAGCCATGTCTGAGTCCACGTCTTAGCCTCTTTCAGCCCCCCCGCCCCCCCTCATCATCATCATCATCATCATCATCATCATCATCATCTCCTGCTACACCTCAGTGCCACGTGATGCTGCCTGATCTCTGAGGTCACAGCTCCTCTGTCTGTGTGTCTGCTGACGATTGGACAGATGAGACGACGTCTCACAGGAAGTTATGAAGACAGAAAACAAAGAACAAGCAGAGACCGAAGCACACTCTGAGCAACCCCTGTATTATAACCGACCGTCAATATATCACATTAACACTGGGTTCGTATCTGTTTTAGCCCCTAATATAATGTTATTATTATAACATGGTGTGTTCACAGTCCCTGTGTGTTCAGGGTGTTTCTGCTGCCCCCGTGTGGCCGAGGCCTGAACTGCTCCTGGTTTAACCCCATCCAGCCTGTTTTTGGAGCATGTTTCCCTCTTGTCCCTCTAACCTGCCCCGCTCAGCCCTCAGCGTCCTGTCTGTAACACACAGGTTTCTGCTCACTCACCAGCTCTCCGTCCTGTCTTCACCTGGAAGGGTCCCAGCAGCTCCAGCTGTGGGTTCGCTCTGTCGATCCTTGTCTCAAACAAGAACGGATGAATTTTTACAAAACAAAAAGTCGATAAAAGACGTGATGTTAAGCCAGACCAGCTGGCTTAGAGGAGAGGGGGCACCCAGAGCTGGGCAGCGTTTGGATCTGAGCTCTGAGCACACCCAGCAGCAGAGTCTAACCCCCCAAACGCCGCCCCCTCCGCCCCATCAGCACACACACACTCTCACACCCTGTGACCTCATGCGTCCCATGTGTGTGTGTGTGGATGAGCTGGTCACCTGTCGTTGTCACTCACTGTATATTTAGCTCCAAGGTGTCACTGATGCTGCCTGTGTGTGTGTGTCTGTGTGTGTGTGTGTGCAGAGCAGAGAAATGTGTTGCTGACACTCAGGGGCCTCTATGGGCCCTGGTGTGAGAGCCCAGGATTACTGCTCCAAAGACCGCCGGCTCTACACATTACAGAGAGAGAGAGAGAGAGAGAGATCAGACCTGCCAGCGTGTCCTACATATCAGCACCGCGAGCATCTGCTGGGCGGAGGATTACCCTCAGCTGTCCGCCCCTGTCAGCCCCCAGCCCAGGGAGGAAAGGCGGCCAGCGGCTCCCACTGACTCCCATGATCTATGGCTGCGCTGAATAACAGAGGAAGCACGACCCCTCCTCGTTTCTGCACCAAACACCACTACAAACGCTCTGTTTATATGTTGCCAATTTGTCTTTTTGTGGATGTAACATTTCTACAAAATGTCAGTTTGTTAGTGTGCACAGATACAGATAACAGTGACACCTGTGGCTGTTAGGTGAACTGCAGTTAGCATCCATTTAATTCATTCTGCAGTAGTTTACTGTAGTGTTGCATCATTATTAGGGCTGTGGAACTAGCTAGTCTTGCTAATTGGACATCGATTGTTACACACATTAGCATCGCATCATTTTTGCTTAAAACCCCACAGTGTTAGACTCGCGTTAGCTGATATATATGGACCACTGACCGCTGCTAACCAGGAGCCTCCATGCTAACTGCAGCTGGTCAGCGAGGAGCTGCTGATGGAGAGGAAACAGCTGAGGCGTAAAGGGTTACTCCACCTGAAAATAAATGCTGTGCATGAGCTCCTTCTCACAAAACACACACACACACAGAGGGAGGCGCCGGCTCATTGTTAGCATCTGGGCTCCGAGGAATGTGTAACATGTTCTGGTGTGTTAAGTTTACGTGTTTTAATGTCCCCACCGTTGGGTTGCATCCATCCTTTACCTCCCCCTGAAGAAGAAGTATGCTGTTCATTTAAACCCCCCCCCCCCTCTGTTTAGTCCTGTCCGACCATTTAGACCCGAGGAAAGGGAGGAAATGAGAAAAGGCTAACAGTGATTGTTTGTACTTCAGTCTGTCTTCAGGAAGCCAAAAACCCACAGAGCTAAAAATGAGTTATGGCAGATTCATGCAGAAAAATCCCTCTGAAACAAACACGTCAACTGAGCATGTGCAAGAAAGCAAGCAGACACATCAGAGAAGTAACCAGCACGTAGTCACCATGCAGCACCTACCTGAGAATACACTCCATACCAGCAGGGGGCAGAAGTCAACAACAACACAAACAACTCTACAAACAACACATGGTTACAATGAACCAGACCCAACACCCAAAGGGTTAAAAAAGTGGCTCCAGTGACTCAACCCACTTAAAGCCAGTTCAGTCAGTTCAGAGTTACCTGTCCTCCTCAGCTCCACCTCTTTGTCCATAGATGGAGTTTAGGAGGCCAAGATGGCAGCCGCGGCCTCGCACACACCGAGCTACCACACAGCTCTTCAGAACAACCTGCGGGGGGCGCCGGTGACGGGTCAGACTCCGGGGCAGACTGCAGGTCACCTGTTGAAACTCAGTTAGAGCTCTGATCGGGAAGCGACGTCTGACCAACACATCCTGTCTGCACTACATTTAACCTGAAGGGGGCGCTGACCATCACTGACAGCCTGATGTCACAACAAACAGAGATATTGTGATTATTAACCCTTTAAGCTGCATGGACCTCCCTCACTCCAGTCTAGTTCTGAGTAGCTGTGCTGTGGGTGAAGCTGTTTCCTGGTCTTTCAGTGACAGTGCTGCAGATTACAGCCAGAGAAGAAGTCCCGGCGCCCTCTGTGTGGGCAGGTGGCGTCGGCTCTGCTCGAGGTGTTGGAGAAACACAAACAAGCAAAGACAGGAAGAAGCAATAAGCTGAGCCTGAGGAGGAGCAGGTGTGTGTGTGTGCAGGGTTTTATTACTGCAGGCACAGAGACCCGTCTGTGTACGCCTCCACCTCACTGACACCGCTCCACACCTCCTCACACACCAGGTATGAGGAGGACGAGGAGGAGCTCCGTCGCTCTGTGGAGCGCTGGAGAGCTGCGGTGGAGCAGGCCGGGTGGAGCAGGCCGGGTGGAGCAGGCCGGGTGGAGCAGGCCGGGTGGCCGGGTGGAGCAGGCCGGGTGGAGCTGGGATGTCTGACAGATAAAGTTACTGTGAAAGCCATGAGCGTGTGTAAACTAATCCATCCTCAGCCAACTGCCAGGCATAGTCCACGATCCAGCGCATGTCCCGGGGCATTCTCTCCTCATGTCTGTGTCTACCCCACCACCACCACCACGACCACCAAACTCCTCCTCCATCAGGAAGTCAGCTGTTTAATCTGCCACCACACAATAATCAAACACAGGATCATCTTTCTTTTGTGAAGTGAATCAAAGCTCAACATTTAACACAAACCTAAAAAACACTCCCTGTGACCTACAGCTGCTCTCAGAGGCTCCACCCTTCAGAGGCCTGACCTCCGCTCAACAGTGAAGGTCACACTCAGGCTTCATAAATCACACCCGCTGTCCTAGAGAGGAGTCTTCAGATGTCTCCACCCATCTCAGACCTTCTTATAAATTTGTAGAAATATTTGTAACGATATTTTTTTACCTGGAATATTCTGTGTTACGGTGCGATGTAAAGACAGAGAAGCTGCTGTGAAGGCCCGCTGAGCGGCCTGACATGCTGCTCATTCTACAGCACAGCTCCAGAGGTCGCTCTTATGGGCGGGGCCAAAGGTCACAGCTCCCACCTGGACATCGGTGTCACGTATCCCGCTGACACACGACGAAAACATTCTGTGGGAACCGTTACCGCCATCGTCCACAGTGGGGTGGGCTGTCCCACAGAGTGACAACAAGCGAGAGGGGGGTGGGACAGCTCAGGTCTGTGCATGTTTGTGTTTTTTCATCCATAATTCTGAATTTTGACAGATTTGATCTTTTGATGTTCTAGTTTTGGGGAAATTGTCATTTTTAAATCTTTTTTTTTACACTGGCACACACGAGCCTCCGTACAGATCCCGGCAGTCAACGGTTTTCCTGCCCTGCTGGCTCGTCTCAGTCGGGGTCAGAGGTTAAATGTGGTCACATGGTCAGCATAGCTGGTCTAATGACTGACAGGTGGATACAACAAGAACTCTGACTGTTACTGTCAGACGGTTCAGAGGCGCCCGCTGCAGGAAGCGGAGGACGGCCCAGCAGTAAGGAGGAGGACACATGCTGGATGGTTCTCCCCACCTCGACCACAGCAGTCATAGAAACTAGAAGCATCAGTCAGTGTGGAGTCTGAGCTCATTTATAGTGTTACCCCAAACCAGGGAGCAGCCAGGAGAGGAGGGGTCCAGCAGCCCGAAGGACTTTCAGAACTCATCATCACAGATTACTAACAGGAACACAGGTGTGTGTGTGTGTAATCCCACAGTAGGACCCACAGGGGGCGACTGTGAGGTTGTAACTGGGGAGGAAGTGGCTTCGGTTATTTCTGGAACATGTGTTGCTCCAGTCCAAGAACCAACAGCTGAGCATGTGCCAGAGCAAGGGCGAGCGGCGATCACCGCGGCAACGACCAGATGCAGGTCCTGATCATCAACAGTGCTGCTGACCTTCAGCCTGAGCAAGCACACACACAGAAACAGACACACACACAGAGACACACAAACACAGACACACACACAGAGACAGACACACACAGACAGACACACACACACAGAAACAGACACACACACAGAGACACACAAACACAGACACACACACAGACACATACACAGAGACAGACACACACACACAGAAACGGACACACACACAGACACACAAACACAGACACACAAACACAGTGTTTCTCTGCCGTCACTTTCACTTCTCGCTGCTCTGACTGTGTAGGTCTTAGCTTTAAGTTGGATATTAGACAGTTCACTCTGAGTCCCTGAATACAATAGCAATATTTAAAAAAATATTAAAATTAGGAGACATTTTAAATTCTAAAATATTTGTCTTTTTCATATTTGTTTTGTTTGCTCACATTATTTTATGCTATTGCATCACTAGTTTGCTCCTAACTCCCAAACAGAATATGACAAAGTTTCTTTCATGGAACTAATGGCTCCTCTTTCTGATCAGCTGCTGTCATGAATGACTACCGCCATCTGGTGGACACCTGAGGAACTGCAGGAAGGATGTTGGAAACCGTTAAAATCACCAAAGTCCACTGGTGGTTGCTGTGAGAGGACACATTGACAGCAGCTTGTAAAGACATCGCCACACAGTAAAGCGAGCATTTTCCAGCTCCCCCTTAAGAGCCAGGCGCTGCTCAAGGTTTCGGTTCAATATGTAAATTAATCTTAAACAAATGATTGGTTATATGAACCATTCCATGCAGCTACCAGAGAACGTCTATGGAAAATAGTTAAGTTCTGTATTTTTGGACTGAAAAACATAAACAAAAGCTTTGCTGAAAACCAATTTATTATGTAAAAAATAAATAACACCTGCACATGTGAACTGTAAGTACAACCAGTCAGTGTGTGTGTCTGTGTGTTTCTCACTTCATGAATGAAGTCAAATAAAAGTCAAAACCTTTTCGCAGTCAGATCCGATCATGATCACTGACAGCAACAAAAAGTCTGAGATGGTCTTTGACACGTTCACTTACACAGAAAACTCAACGACACTTTGCTAATGTTGGAGACCAGCATGACATCAATGCCTCCTCCTCAGCAGGTGGAGCAAAATGGCCGCCGCAGAGCTCCTCACACAGTCCAGGACCGCTGTGTAATAAATCGAGTACAAACCTCCAGGCTGATGAAACAAACTCCGAGGGAACGTGTCGCTCAGCTTCTACCACGGATGACTGATTCAGAATGAAAATCCCCCAGAAGTCGTCATCAGGAGTCCTCAGGAGACATGATGGTGAGGAACTCCTCCTGGTTTACTGTGAACAGGAGCCGCGCCCGGTCAAAGGGAAGCTTTTCTTATTTCATACTCTGTGTGCACGACACATCATAACTCATGACTTACTTTCTCCGTCTCCATCCGTGTCGAACTCGTCGATCATGCTGCGCAGCTCCTCATCGCTGATGTTCTCCCCGAGCTCTCGAGCGACTCGCCGCAGGTTCCTCAGGCTGATTTTTCCTGATTCATCATCATCAAACAGCTTGAAGGCCTTCATGATCTCCTCCTTCGGGTCTCGCTCCAAGATGCGGTCCGTCACTACGGAGACACACTCAGCAGTGTGAAGGTGGGCTGACGTGAAATTTATTTCATCATGTTTGCAAACTCACCGACTTCACTGAAATCCTCAAATGTTATCTTGCCGTTCCCCTCCCTGTCGTAGTCCTTCAGGATCTTCAGAACGTCCACCTTCTTCACTTCAAAGCCGAGGGCGCGCATGGCCACCTGCAGGGATGTATTCAGTTAGGAGCCAGCACAAATATATATGTATATATATGGAATGATGAACTCGCCTTCAGCTCGTGGTAGTCGATTTCTTTATCTTTGTCTGTGTCAAACAGCTCGAAGGCTTCTTTGATTTCATGTTTCTGCTCCTCCGTCAGCTCCCTCCTCTTCTTACGCTTAGTTTTATCTGCAGCGAGCTCTGGTCTGAAGAGAGACACGTACACAAACACATCAGCTACTACACTCAATCACCCAGCAGACATTAAACACCCTCAGTATATAGACCATGTCACACAGACTGGGCAGAGGAGAGGAATCCTCAGGCTGGATTTACCGAACTATGAACAGATAAAAAACGTTTTTGGCTTTTTATTTCTTTTAGTCATTCAGTAGCAAATAATCAGATCAAACAATTATTACCCACAATTCAAAGCGTAAAGATAAACCTTTGTCACGGCCTGTAACATCCAATAAAAACTGAATAAAACTTTATCTATTAAATGCTAGCTAACCGAGTAATATTTACATTCATATCATCATTATTATAATTATTATTATTACTTTTAGCAGTAGTATTTGGGGTTTCTGTGGTTAACTTTAGTAAATAGGTAGCTGTAAGTGTTTCATGTGTAATTTGTAAAGTCTCCAGGATGTTTTAACTGTTCGCATCTCTCATATCACCAACAGACAAACAAAGCGCGTGCAATAATGAGTGATGTGTCTCAGAATTGACTAACTTGCATTTGAGGTGACTAATTAATAACCTTAAGATTTACAGTCATAGAAACAGCTAGCTAGTTAGCATCCCCGTTTAGGTTAACGGCAGCCTACACAGCGGATAACAGCCAAACATGCTAGCAGCAGCTAGCACTGGCTAACGCGAAGGAGCTGGCGTCCGTGTGTCGGTGTTAACAGTAAATAACGAACAGACTGAAGTCTTACCGCAGACTCAGACTCATTCTGGCGGATTTAAAGGTTTAATACTGAACGTTGATGCAGCTAAAACACAACAAATCCGTTTCTCCGCGGTCTCACCGACACTTCCTATTGGCCGCTGGTCACCGGGCAGCAGTAAAGAGCTCTCTGATTGGTTCACGTCCTCTTCTTCTTCTTCTTCTTCTTCTTCTTCTTCAGAAGCAGATACGATCCATGAATGCACCTACCGCTAGCGCCACCTGCTGTGTGTGAGCTATTTCACACCCCAGACATGTTTATCCATTGAAATCATGAAACTTTTCAATTAAACTTTGAGAGGAGTGTTTTTTATTCAGTCTTTTATGATTAATCATTTTGATAATGTCTTTTTATTAATTTATTTTCTATTTATTTACTTTTTTGTATTATTTGTTATGATTTTATTTGTTTGTGTTTTAGTTTAGTTACTTTGGATTTGATCTGATGTGAAAGATGCAACAGAAATAATTCTACTGATTAGTTTTGAAGCCAGTGCTGCTGCTGAGGCAGCTGAACATGCTGTTTCCTCCACACGTCAGTCGATGAATCCTTTGGACAGACGGACCTTCAGCTCCTCTGTCGCCTGTTTGTTGTTGTTGACCCTTGATGTCCTTTTCACCGCTATCATGTGTTTCCCACAGAGCGTTCTCACCGGCGGTGGCGGCGACGCTGTGTGAACTAGGTGCCGCCAGGTCTCTGCTTATCTCAGACAGCGTCTCCTGTTGGACATGTGTCTGCTGAGATAGAGCTGGGTCTCAGAGAGCCTCCTCCAGGCCTCTGCTGCAATCAGACTCTGAACCACGCCTGCTGCAGAGGATCTGCTCCCTCATGTGTACTTAAAGCATCATAATGAGGAAGAGCTGGGTGTGACCGTGCACACATTTGGACAGTATTGTCTTTTAATTATTTGTCTCTGATTTATGTGTTTCAATAAAGTTTAAATGGAGTTGGCAAACCAAAAGAACATTCAGGGAAAAGAAGGCGCTAACATGCAGGAGCAGGAACCATCATCATCTGGGGAGCATGAATGTGTGATTGTTTCCCTTTCTGTCCTGAGTCTGACCCCCGTCTGTCAGACACAGCTCATGTTTCAGGCCTCCTCTGTCCTCTGGCCTTGAACCTGGTCCTGGGGGGGGGGGGTTATAATGACCAGAGCAGGTATTTACCTTTTCCTGCACAGAAGCAGCTTTCTGAGGGAGTAAACAGAGCAGTTCCAGCCTCTGTGTGCGGAGGAGGAAGAGGAGGGTGGAGGAAGGTGGAGTCCTCAGAAAGCAGCGTCTGTTCCTGCGCTCACAGACTTTGATTCAGACCTTTCAGAGCTCCTTTGAAGGACTCAGAGCCCTGGGCTAGCACGACCTGACAGCAGCCTGGATGACATGAGATCACTGCTTGTACTTCCTGTTTCTCACTGAGTCTGAGTCATGTTAGCATTCAGCATCACACACTATGTTAGGATGTGTGTACTGCTGATGATCACAAACATGAGTTAGCTAGGAGGTTGCTATGCTAACATGATGTGTTTACAGACAGAGTAAAACTGCACACATCAGATATTCAGACAGCATCACAGCAGTAACATGAGCTCAGACAGAGTGAGCGCCGTGCTGCAGAGAGCCAGCAGCAGCAGCAGCAGCATGTTCAGACTGACATGAACCAGATTCATCCTCCAGGAGACGACACAAAGAGCAGCAGAGCTCCGCACAGCTAACAGGCTGCATGAATGGTGAATGCTCACTGAGAGCAGTTAAAGTGGCCAGGGTGGAGCTGTGTGTGTGTGTGTGTGTACTTGTCGTTAACTGAACCCCACCCTGACCCAGCACAAAGACCCCCTGTCCACACACACACACACACACACACACACACACACACCTGAATCTACAGCTGCATTATGAGCAAACTGCTTCTAAACTCCTGACACAGGCTTCAAACCTCTGTTCTTTTTATCTGTGGAGTTGACATCTCTCAGCCCTGCTGCTCAGGTCAGAGACGTCATCAGCTGGATGTAAATCAGCTGTGCTGCTCGCTCTGCTAAAACCGCACCATTAACTGCAGCATCGTCCCGGTCAGCGAGCTTTAAAGGCAGAAGGTCAAAGCAATAAAGGTCACCGGACCAGAGGCTGCGAGCTGTGACCACTTAGTCAGACGGAGCGAATCTTTGTGAGGGCTGGGCGGCGACACGTCTCCAGAAACATTTAGTCTGAGATTTAAACTCCAGTCAAAGCAGCCATTTCTAAAGAAAGTAGCTTGAAGGAGGCGTACAGCGTTCAGGAATTGTTGGAGTTGGAGCGGCAGAGATGTCTTCTACGGTCAGCGTGCTAATGCCACTCTGAACCAGCGGGAGGTGTAGTGAGCCACCAGAGAGGACTAAGTCAGATTTCTTTCCTCACTCTGCTTCTACACTTTCACAGAAACAGCAGCGCCCCCTGCAGGAACAAACGGTAAACCCCCCCACAGAGCGTTAATAATAAATAAATATGTTATTATAAATAAACCTGTGTTTTCAGCAACCTGAGGCCGTAAACGGGGACAAATATTTTCACATGGGGACCAGAAGGCTAAATGAAACAGTCAACACCACAAAACAAACAGGGCGTCCACCACTGTCTCTCTGTCTGTCTCTCTGTCTGTCCCTCTGTCTGTCTCTCTCTCTCTCTGTCTCTCTCCCTGTCTGTCTCTGTCTCTCTCTCTGTCTCTCTCTCTGTCTGTCTCTCTGTCTGTCTCTCTCTCTGTCTCTGTCTCTCTGTCTGTCTGTCTCTCTGTCTCGCTGTCTGTCTGTCTCTGTCTCTCTGTCTGTCTCTCTGACCGTCTCTGTCTCTGTCCGTCTCTGTCTCTGTCCCTCTGTCTCTCTGTCTCCAGCAGATTTCTTTTTGAACATGTGGTCTAATGAATAAAGGGTTAACAGTGTGTTTTTATGAGATAATTGCAGCACAGAGATAATTTATGACACAATACTGAGCGGAAAACTGAGCGATCTTCATCACAGCCCAGAAATCTGTCTGTGTGATTTAAAGTGTTTAGATAATGGAGGCTGTTAGCTTAGCTTAGCTTAGCTTAGTGTTTATTTTCAGACGTCTGGCTCTGTGCCCCGCTCGTCTTTAACAGCCTTTAACTGAAGCTTAAAAACAACAGAATGGAGACAGAGAGACAGAGGTGGTGGAGTCTGATGGATGGGGGGGGGGGGGGGGGGGGTTATAATGGGAGTGTGATGAATTCTCGGCTGAGCGTTGTGTAACGTTCCCCGCAGCATCTGAGAGGAGACACCCAGAGCTGTTCCTCGTTAGCCTAAAAGAACTGTAAACACAGGAAACACTCTGGGTCATTAGCATTAAACACGGGCAGCTGCAGTTCCTCCAGTGTCCACTTGAAGGCTGCCTCCCACAGTGAGTCCATCCTCACAGACCTCCATGTTAGAGCGTGTGAGGTGGAGGTCTGGAGACCAAACATGGAGCTACAAGAACTCAGACTGGACTCCAGGTGAGGGTCAAGTGTCTCCTGCTGACAGCACTCTGATTGGACCGAACCAAACCTGGTTCAACACCCGCTCACAGCCTGACGCCCGGCAGATGGAATTCTGGGAGTTTGTTTGAAATATGACAGCAGGTATAAAAAGAAGAAAGTTCTCTGTAAGCAGGAGGCTGAGAGCCAGAGGAAGCACGAGGGAAGGACTGTAAATGAACCGTGGTGCCACATGTTGAGCAACACACACACACACACACACACACACACACACACACACAAAGTACAACAAAAATAACACTGAACATCCTGCAGGGATGTGACTGAAGCTCCGGACTGATTTCACAACTTCCTCCTCCTCCTCCTCTTCTTCACCTCTGCTCTTCGTACACTCCACCTGCACGCGCCTCGTCCACAGCAGACCCCTCTCCTCCCCGCGTGTACACACGCGGACGACCAGGAGGAGCTGCCACAGTCTCCGCGGAGCCTCCAGGAGAGGACACAGCTTCTTCCAGCTGCTCCGTGCGTAAAACGTTCCGCGCTTCAGAGTCTGGACGTCAGGCAGCGACGCACCGCGAGGTAAAGAGCTTTTTCTTTATTTGATGTTTTTAAGAACATTTTTCTGAAAGATGTCAGCTGTGTGGAGGTTCAGTGAGGAGATGCGCGCGTGTGTGCAGCGAGGTGGATGATTGGCAGATTTCAAACAGACAGACAGCTGAGGGTGTTTTTAAAACATGAAGCATATTTAACCTCTGTAAGTTACAGAGGAGGTGTTCTCACATGGCTCCAGCTGGTTCTGGTCTCAGCTGTATGTTGCAGTCTGTCCCGGCACAGATTCAGCCGCTGCCCCTCTGTCAGCGTGCTGGTGGTTAAGCTGCTCCAGGACCTGTTCATGTCTGGAGGAACACTGGAGGATCAGTCTGTGCTTCCAGCTGACACGTCCGGCTCTGCATCAAGGAGCTGGTCATTATTTTATACACTGATGAGGAGCTTCAGAGGTTTGAGCTGCAGATGTTTTAGATGCCGTTGCTTTGACTCTATGTGCTGGAGAAACTTCGTTGTCTGGAAAATGAAGCGCCTGTTTGGTACGTTTAGAGTCTTCTGAGCTGTTGAGGTCACACTCACACTCTGCAGGTATAGAGTGGAACTAAACATGTGATCGTTGTGTTGAAGCCGCCTCTGCACCAGAAACTGAACCTAAAAGGAAGAATTAGGATTTAAATGTGTTTAAAAAGTGTGCATCCACCAATAATACGACAAAAATCTGCTCTCAACAAGGTCAGCAGATGCTTTAAAACTCTGACTGCATTTTCAGGTGCGCTGTCTCTTTAAGGCTTGGTGCTAAGCTAAGCTAATGGGCTTCTCCTTCCTGACACACAGAGCCTCTTCAGAAGTGTTTAACCGGTTGTTATCCGGCCTCCGTCTCACACACACAGCTGCAGTGTGAAACCTTGACAGGCGGAGGGCGGAGCCTCGCTGTCGCGCGGCAGCGGTGGCGGCGCACACCATCATACTTGTGAGACTTGTCATAGTTGTGGTCAACAATGTTGTGCAGCAAGAGGCCCGCTGAGTTAGAGCCCAACAAGCCCTCTCTGTCTGCTGGCTTAGACTCTGCGGCTCCACCCTGACCCCCACCCATTACCCCTGCACCCACCCACCCAGCACACAGACACACACAGAATGGGCCCCAGTTATCCTGCACACACACACACACAGACACACGACCTAAAAACAACAGGTTAAATGAATTGTGTGTCTGTGTGTGTCTGTGTCTGTGTGTGTGTGTATGTGTGTGTCTTTACTGGGCTTATGAATGGCAGTTGTGTTGGCGAATGTGTTTGCCATGGCTGCAGCATGGCAGAGGGAACCAATCAGATCAAAGAGGAAACACAATGAGCAGCTAAGGATGGCTAGCTAGCAGCAGTTAGCATGTATGTAAAGGGGCGGGGCTTGTCACCATGGTAACCTCTTAAACCATGTGTCGATTCTGGGCTTTTATTGATCATGTTTATCGATGAGGATGTTGCTGCTGTTGTGAAAGTGGCCTTCATGCTTGCTGTCTCCAGACCTTATGCTAAGCTAGGCTATGCTAAGCTGACCTCTGACCCATGGGGGGGTTGAAGGGTTAAAGGGTGAGCAGCTCCTGGATGCTGCCCCTCTTGGACAGAGTGTGTGTTTCAAAGGTTTTATAATCAGGTCATGAATCTGTCTGTCGGATCAGACACGGCCCTAAATAAAGACACCCCTTCATGTCCAAGCAGACGTGACTGTGGGGTTAAACAGCTACATCATGCTGACATTTCACTTCCTGTTTTCCCTTAAATCCAGTCTGTGGTGCTAAGCTACGCTAACCTACAGATGTCAGAGCAGAGACAGGTTTCTCCCGCCGTCTTTCACTCTTTCATCACTGATTGCACAGGAAGTGCTGTGTGACCCGTGAAGAGGTCACACGTGAACAGGAAGTGTGTCTGTGTGTGTGTGTGTGTGTGTGTTCCTTATATTGAATCTCAGCGTTCTGATTGGCCCTCAAACCCGCCATCACAGCCCCACTGTGCTGCACACTGAGGTCTCTTTGTGGCGGCGGTGACGTGTAATGAAAATATACCTGCTTTGGAAACTGACGGAGCTGTGTGTGTATGTGTGTGGACGGTAAATACCCCACCCAGCGCTCCACCCAAACACACACAGGAGTGTGTGATGGCTGCTTTTCCAGAGCAGGTTGTTCCTGCGGTCCAGAGATGCTGAATATAGTTCTGTTTCCATGGAGACCTCAGTGTAACTTGGAGCATGACGTGGTGCTTCAGCCATAGCGCGTCAGAGCTGGTGTTAGCGGCCACCCGGGTTCAGAGCGGGTTGTAGCGGCCACCCGGGTTCAGAGCGGCCGCCAGGGTTCAGGTGTGGACGCTGCGGCTCTGAGGATCTTATCTGTGGAGCAGCAGCGTCAGCCGGCCGACCTGAAGACTTCCAGAGCTCCAAACATCTGCAGATAGCAGCACGTTCAAAGAGCCCGTCACTATCTGCACACACACACACACACAGCCTGAGCCTCCTGCTGCCTTATCACCGCCCAGTGTTTATCTGAGCTACGTCACACACCGTCCACATCCACCCCTCACACCAAATGTCTAAAACCAGCGCTGCACCTGACGTGTCTGCACCCAGCAGGACGTGGTCTCTACAGGCTTCCAGAGGACAAAGAGTTAAATGCTAAAGTGAAGCTAATGCTCGGCTCCTTTTCACACTGAATTAGTGTGTACACCCGAAGAGCGGCCTGACCCTGCTCGGCTGTCAGCGCTGAAGTCAGGTTTATATCTAACTTTGACCCAGCAGCTGCTTTTACTCTGTACAACCTGCAGCAGTGACTGAGACAGAGGCAGAACACAGCCTCCACCTTGTTTGCTCTGTTTGACCATAAATTGACATGTAGACGTGTGTAATGGAGACATATGTTCAACGGGTTTGTGACATCACCCTCAGCCCCTCACACGAACAGATCAGTTACTCAGTTACACACTGTAACTACATTAACCTCCTAATGTGTGTGTGTGTGTGTGTGTGTGTTTTCTCCTCCGGGCCTGTTGCAGTCACAGTTAAAGTTTCACCCACTCAGAGGTCACAGCTAGTTTTATGGAGGTAATGTCTCCACACACACACACGCACGCACACACACACACACACTGGATCAGCCCCCCTCTGTGTAAACGCCCCCCTCAGGTCTCTATCAGCTCGTCCCTCTGGGTCGGGTCGTGGCTCCGTCATAAATATCAGTGGCCTCAGATCTTCATGTTTGTGGGTCTCCAGGGGACGATCGCTCACACTCTGAACCATCAGCGATGTAACCAGACTCTGAGGACAAACAAAGAGGAACGGACCTGTCAGAGACACACACAGACACACACACACACACACACACACACACACACACACAGACACACAGACACAGACACACACACACACAGACACACAGACACACACACACAGACACACAGACACACACATACACACACACACACACACACACACACACACATACACACACACACACACAGACACACAGACACACAGACACACACACACAGACACACAGATACACACATACACACACACACACACACACACACACAGACACACACACACACACACACACACACACACAGACACACACATACACACACACACACACAGACACACAGACACACACACACAGACACACACACACACAGACACACAGACACACAGACACACACACACACACACACAGACACACACAGACACACAGACACACACATACACACACACACACACACACACACAGACACAGATGAAGGCCTCCTGACCAGCGAACCTTCACAGGTGTGTCTCCTCACCGCCAGCACACTGATGACATCACATCACATCATCACTGTTAACAACATAATGCTTCAAGCTACGTGCTAATTTTCAGATATTTAGTCCAAAGTTTTAAATAAATCAAAAACACTGAATTAAAATAAAATGTAGTCGTGTAGTCATTTTAGAAATTAGGGCTAAAGGAACAAGAAGCTAATGAGGCCAAACCAGCATGTGTCCTTTCAAAATAAATCCCCACAGTGTGTGTGTGTGTGTGTGACCTGATCCCTCACTCGGTGCCTCAGGGCTGGGCGGGGCCGCTGCCTCCTCTCTCGGAGCACAGATTTGAGGCCTTTAATGTCTGGACTCCTCACGTGTCTGCAGACAGGAAACATCTGACCCCCGTCCTCGCACCTGAACGCCACACAGGTGACAAACACACCTGGCCTGTGAAGACTCGGCTTGTTTATCCACCACACAGCTGAGGAATGCTCCACACCGTTCTGTGTGTGTGTGATGAGGATGGTGATGATGGTGAAGATGGTGATGATGATGATGAGGATGATGGTGATGATGGTGATGTCTGGCCTGTCTGTCAGCTAACTTAGCTGTTCAGCTGAAAGTAAAGATCAACCAAAACAGGTCCATGAGCTAAAACAAACAGATACATCAATAAGATGACGGGTTTAGTACTTATTGATAAAAGGGAAAGAAGAACTGCTGCCACGGTGTTGCCACGGTAACATTAGCTATGTTGACAAAAAAGTTAGCTTCATGGTTAAAGTCGCTAAAAGTCCCAAAAAAGTGAGTTAGTAGTTTAAAGAATGGCCGCTGATGTTATTGATAAGCAGGTTATGGATACATTGTTGACGTGTCTGATTAACGTAAACACTGAGCGGCCATGTTTGCTGTAATGAGCGTCCCTGCTCTTCACTAACAGCTGCTAACGGAGCCTGAAACTTCACTGCTCTGCATCATTTCTGCTGCTGCAGAGTCCTGCCACCTCCTCCTCCCTCCTCCCTCCTCCTCCTCCCTCCTCCTCCCTCCTCCACCTCCTCCTCCCTCCTCCTCCTCCCTCCTCCACCTCCCTCCTCCCTCCTCCTCCTCCCTCCTCCACCTCCCTCCTCCTCCTCCCTCCTCCCTCCTCCACCTCCTCCTCCCTCCTCCACCTCCCTCCTCCTCCCTCCTCCACCTCCCTCCTCCTCCCTCCTCCACCTCCCTCACTGCTCCAGCTTTTTTCTTGCTGTATCTCCGTCTCCTCCTCATTTCACACATCAGCTGCTCTCCTCCTGCAGTCACAGCTTTAAAGGACATTTCACATCTTTCCTTCCACCTACTTATCGCTGCTCAGTCCCGTCCTGTAATTACTATTTTCAGGTGGGAGGGGGCGAGAGTGTGTGTGTGTGTGTGCTGCAGTTATTCTGCTGACTGCAGGAGCTCCACCTGGCAAAGACGGGGCGGGCATCAGCAGTTTGGGATGGAGTGAATGAAGATAAGGAGGCAGGAGGAGATCGATCTGAATGAACACACACAGAGACACACAGAGAGACACATGCACACACACACACACACACACAGAGACACACACACACACACAGAGAGACACATGCACACACACACACACACAGAGACACACAGAGAGACACATGCACACACACACACACACACAGAGACACACACACACACACACAGAGACACATGCACACACACACACACACACAGAGACACACACACACACACACAGAGAGACACATGCACACACACACACACACACACACACACACACACACAGAGAGACACATGCACACACACACGCACACAGAGACACACACACACACAGACACACACACACAGAGACACACACACACAGGCACATGGAAGTCCAGAGCTCCCAGTTTGAACATGTCCATCATGGCTTCCTGCTTCCTGCTTCCTGTGAGGAGTGCAGAATATTTAACATGTGACATGTGTCAGAAAGTTTGTGTACATTTAAAGAAAACGTGTGTTTCAGATCCTCTGTTATGATGAAGAGGGTTAATCCTCCTAACAATGGATGGAGGTAAAAGCCTTCTGGCAGCTTTGGCGCTCCACAGCGCCTCCTGCAGAGGTACAAGGTGAAGCTCTCTGTTTGTGAGAGTGTGTCAGTGTTTGACTGTCTCTGCGAGGACCAGCTGGAGCCTCAGAGCTCATGGGGACGAGGACGTTTGTAGAAAACGAGGACATTTGGGCCGGTCCTCTGCTCAGGCTCAGGCTCGGCTCCGGTCAGAATCAGGTGGGGATGCAGGGGGAGTGTCCTCCCTCAGACGGACGTGCAGTGTGAGCGGGCTGACGCTGCACTGTGGCAGTCTGCCTCTGAAGGTGTGGACGGTCGGTGTCACCGGGACATGCTGCCTGCTCACACTGCCGGAGGACTGAATATTTCCTGCACAGTGCGTATGCCTCGGCTTATCCAGTGTGTGTGTGTGTGTGTGTGTGTGTGTGTCCTCTGCAGGCTGCAGCTTCTTGTGGGACGTCCTGTGTGTGCATCATTCAGCATGTGTTTGTGTTTAACTTTGCAGTGAGACGCACTGCAGAGTCCCAGCTGCAGGCATAACTTTGTATGATCCTTCAGTCCTGTAACCCCCTGTGTGTGTGTCTGTGTGTGTGTGTCTGTGTGTGTCTGCAGTGATCGGACCCCCGCGCGCTGAGTGAAGATGATTCCTGTGCTGATCTGGGCTCTGGTCTCACTGAGTGCAGCACAAACACTTGACGTGCTGTATCCTGAGCTGGAGCACTCCAGAACCATCTATGTCACAGGTGAGTGTGTCACACACACACACACACACACACACACTCTCTCAGAGTGATGCAGAGTGAGACCATCCTGTGCTGTGTTCACGTCACTCACTCTGCAGAGTGGTTGGTTCTTCTCTGATAAGGCTGCTATGTTAGCTCAGTCAGATAGAGTTATCTCATCGCCGTGGAAACACAGCAGAGCTCTGAGTGATGCTGCTGCATGAAGCAAACTCTGAAATATCACACACACACAGTCAGCAGTGTGTCCTCACTGATCATTGCATTGAGCTTCATGTATTTGTTGTATTTCTGTGACACAGTCTGAGTCAGTGATGAGCTCATATGAACCGTCCTCTAACAACTTAATATCTAATGACAGCAACATTTAAAAAGCGTTTTATAAAAATAAAATAAGTAACTGTTAATCATCTGTTGACGAGTATATAAATATAAAAACGTCTAATTAATAACCTCAGCCTGACCTACAGCTAGTATTTATCTGAAGGAGCTCTAACCTGACTAAGACCCCGTTCACACTGGAGAGAGTCAGTCCAGCTACAGCAGGATTGAATCCAGATCGCCTTTAAGCTGGATACATTCAGACCTATTTTCTCACACACACGTGTCCGCGCTCAATCCGGCTGAACCCGGCTTCTTTGTTGTCCTCCAAACCACTAGGTGGCGCCTTGTAATATACAGAGTCCGTTCAGGCTGCAGTAGGACCGTGTGCACATGCGTCGTGTGTTTTTTTGTCGCTCGTTCTTTCGTTTTTTTCCGGTTCTAAAAGCAGTTTATTCCTTTGCAGCCCTGTGGAAATAAACTCAGAGCAAAGCTGCCGTAGTTCGACGGTTGTTTACATGCGGCTTTTGTACGCGACCCGGACACTGTCCCCGTGAACCGGAAGTATCACAGTGGTAGCAGGATTCACTAGCTGCATTTGTGTTCAGACCTGAGCCAGATGTAAGACAATCCGGCTAGATCCACCTCCGAGAGGTGGACTGAGATCAACCCGGATATATCCAGATACGGCCCGAATCCTGCTCTAGCCGGATTGATGTCCCCAGTGTGAACAGGGTCTAACTAACCTATGAGTAATCTTTAATAATACGTCATCAATAACTTCTCAACATGAACAAAGTCAATCAGTAATCAGAGAAGCTGCAGCGACACGAGAACCAACTGTGATGAGGAAGCAAAGAAACACAGAGGATCAATGAGCTGATCACTCACTGTAACACAGACACACACAGACACACACACACAGACACGCACAGACACAGACACACAGACACGCACAGACACACACACACAGACACGCACAGACACACACACACAGACACACACACACAGACACGCACAGACACACAGAGACACACACACAGACACACACACACACACACACACACAAAGACACACACAAAGACACACACACAGACACGCACAGACACAGAGACACACACGCAGACACAGACACAGACACAGACACACACAGACACACACACACAGACACACACACACAGACACGCACAGACACACACAGACACACACACACAGACACGCACAGACACACACACAGACACGCACAGACACACACAGACACACACACAGACACGCACAGACACACACACAGACACACACACAGACACACACAAAGACACACACACACAGACACACACGCAGACACACACACACAGTGACAGACAGACACACACACACATGAACAGACACACACAGACACACACACGAACAGACACACACACGCATGCACATGCACACAGACACAGAGACACACACACACATGAACAGACACACACATACACACACAGACACACACACAGACACACACAGACACACACACACACAGACACACACAGTGACAGACACACACACACACACACACACAGACACACACAGACACACACACACACACAGTGACACTCCTCCTCTGCTGTTTTGTAGAAAATGGCCCCCGCCTCTCGGTGCTGTCTGAACAGTCCAAGGTGGTGTCGCGGCGAGGAGGGAACGCCACGTTACCGTGCCGCATCCAGAGGGACCAATCACTGAGCACACCCAGCCGCAAGATGAGGATCAAATGGACCAAACTGACCTCCGACTACCTGAAAGAGGTCCACCCCCCCTTTACTGTCCTGTGCACGTCTTTCTGATATTGATTAGAACAATGATCAGTTTATGATCACATGTTATTAATGATGATCTGGTGACTTCCTTCTCCGGCTCCAGGTGGACGTGTTTGTCGCCATGGATTTCCACAAAAGGAGTTACGGCAGTTTCCATGGACGCGTCCACCTTCAAGGCTCCTCCCCCCTGGATGCATCTCTGGTCATCACAGAACTCACCCTGGAGGATTATGGGAGATATAAATGTGAGGTGATTGACGGGCTGGAGGACGACACGGTGGTGGTGTCCCTGGACCTCGAAGGTAAAGTCTTCGTCCTGTAAACGTCTCTGCTCTGTTCCAGGACTCAGTGTGTTCTGTTAGCTTTCATGACGTCGGCGGCCATGACGCCGACGTCATGAAAGCTGCTCTCTCTGCACAGGTGTCCTCTTCCCCTACTACCCCCGCCTCGGTCGCTACAACCTCAACTTCTACGACGCCGAGCGGGCGTGTCGCGAGCAGGACGCCATCGTGGCGTCCTTCGACCAGTTGTATGACGCGTGGCGAGGAGGGATGGACTGGTGCAACGCCGGCTGGCTGAGCGACGGGACGGTCCAGTATCCCATCAACGCCCCGAGGGAACCCTGCGGGGGAAGGAGCACGGTGCCAGGGATCCGCAACTATGGGCTGAGGGACAAGGACAAGAACCACTTCGACGTGTTCTGCTTCACCTCGCACTACAGAGGTCAAATCAATAATAATGATAAGACACGGTATCTGATCTGATCAGGCTGCATCCTGACACCTGCTCGTCCCCACAGGTCGCTTCTACTACCTGATCCACCCCTCCAAGCTGACCTACGACGAGGCCGTCACGGCGTGCCGAAAAGACGGAGCTCAGATCGCCAAGGTGGGCCAGATGTACGCCGCCTGGAAGCTGCTGGGCTACGACCGCTGCGACGCCGGCTGGCTGGCCGACGGCAGCGTCCGCTACCCCATCGCCACCCCCCGCCGGCGCTGCAGCCCCACGGAGGCCGCCGTCAGGTTCAACGGCTTCCCCGACAAGAAGCACAAGCTGTACGGAGCGTACTGCTTCAAGGGCCACGACTGAGCCGCAGACACACACACACACACAGGAGCACGCACACACAGGAGCACACAGACACACACACAGGAGCACACAGACAGAGAGACACACACAGGAACACGCACACACACAGGAGCACGCACACAGGAGCACGCACACAGACACACACACACAGGAGCACACAGACAGAGAGACACACACAGGAGCACGCACACAGGAGCACGCGCACACACACACACACACAGAGGAGGGGGTCTGTGTGGACAGACACACACACAGACACACACACAGGAGCACGCACACAGACACACACAGAGGAGGGGTCTGTGTGGACAGACACACACACAGACACAGACACACACATAGGCACACATGCACACAGACACACACACAGAGGAGGGGTCTGTGTGGACAGACACACTCAAACTGTTATTCTTCTTTCATGAAGCTGAAGACATCAGTTTAATAGTTTACACATATTTAAGGTTCTTGTAATTTAATCAATGCCTTCAAGGGGGGTGGAGTGAGGGTGGGGGTGGGTGGAGTGAGGGTGGGGGTGGGTGGAGTGAGGGTGGGGGGGGGTCACACCTTCAGCCATACTGTCATTGAAGACTGGACTAAGCAGCAGCGTCTGGACAGAGTCTGGACGGACGCCTCTCTGGTTTCGCTCGCTGATGACAGGAAGTCCTCGTTCTGAACAAGGTGCTACGTCAGCTGCTTCGTACTCATCCACCCGCCGGGTATCTTATGTTTCCACACAGACGTGTTGGACTGACCACCAGAACCAGCTGTTAGCATCGTACAGTGTGATCGTTCTGTTAACGACTGTTTTTTTATATACTGTAGAAATATGTACGTTTTTATTTTTGTCTTTCTGTCCGAGTCTCTTTGGTTTACATGAAGCTCCACGACCCTGACCACAAACACACCTTTGCACTGACGCCCGGAGGACAGTCTGTCCATCGCAGCAACACAAAATGCCTGGCACACTCACACACACACACACACACAGCGTAGGCTTTACAGTGAAGTAGTGGCTGATTCTGTGTTTGGCTTCCGAGCATGTCTTAGCTTCAACCAGCACGCAGCAGCGCTCATGTAGCGGCTAACGAACCAGTGCCGAGAGGTCGACGCACTGCAGCTCAAAGAGACGCGCACACGCCGCCATGAAGCACGCTGCAGCACGGTGCAAAGACCAACACACACCTACAACTGTCCACCAAAGATCCAACGAGCAACAAGCCTCTCCTCCGTCCTCTCAGTCACCGTGCTGTCCTGTCCTCATATGACCACAAGAGGGCGCCGGATCTGTAAACGGAATCACCATGAACGTCTCATCGCAACCAAATTAGCATAAACATGTTTCCAGTGGACCCCGAACAGTGACGGAGCAGCAGGAGCGCGCCTGTTAGACCAGGGCTGACTTCGTGGAGGATCAGGTTCAGGATCAGGCTGCTGCTGTTTGCTGCTCTCTCATGAACTGTGTGTTGCGGCCTCTCAGCACTCCCAGTCCACCCTGACCAGAAGTCTTCCACCTGTGCTGTAACTCAAAGGTGTAGCTGAGAGTTAAAGGATCCCTTTGGGACCCAGAGCTACGTACGGAGAGCTGGAGGCGGCACGGCGCCAGGTCCTGAGTGAGCACAGCGTTCCTGGCCTGATGATCTAATCCCTGAGCCACCTGGCCTGGGCTCACAGATCGGACCCTGTGGGCCGGCAGCCACCCGGCGCCGACCCGCTGACCGAGACAGAAACACAACCCTGTCAGAACAGCACGACTCCTGCACGGAGGCACTAACAGGCTTCTTCCATGTAAGGGCATCAGACTGAGCGCCGTGCATCGATCAGGCCTGAGCTCAGCGCACGCAGTCCCAGCCGGCCCGCTCCGCTGAGCTCATCCAGAGTCCAGCTGCACTTATCACCGCCGCCGCTGGACAGACCCACAGAGACCCACGACATCTTTCTGTTACTCTCATTTATTGTAAACAATCTGCAACAAGTTTGGTTTGTTGAAGGAACCTTCGGACATTTGGAACATCGGACTCCTCGCTGAGAGGGTTAACTCTTAACTCCTGCAAAGGTTCTGTCCAAGCTGCAGATTGATACCAAATTTAAGACAGCAGCCACTGTCACGGTTAGCTTAGCACAGGTCTGTCTGCCTTCAGCTCCAAACATCAATGTCAAGTCAGCCCTGATGCTATGCTAACTGACGCTAATTGTCTTCATCATAATTAAACCACCCAACATCATCTGTTAGCCTTTAATGCTAACAGTCTCCTGGTTGATGTTTACTTCAAATCTAGCATAGCTAGCTAGCTGATTCCATCTGCTGCTAGCCTTAGCTCTATGCTAACAGGTGCTAATTAGCTCCTTGTTGTGCTGCCCTTCATGTTTAGCATACAGGCATGAATTTGGTATCAATCCTTTCACCTTGTTGTATTGTCCAGAATGGACGTTTCTTTAAAAACATGTTTTGTCTTTTTATTTCTGTTTTGTCTCCCCGGTCTGTGACTGCAGCGCTCCAGGAGACTTCTGGGACCCACTGACACAGGGACAATAAAACAGAACGTAAAGACGCCGTCTCTGAGTTTTATCCTGAACACATCACGGCACCCTGTGAGCTCTGTGAAGGTGGAGCTCTGCGGGTGTTTCCACAGGGCGGAGCGCTGCTCCAACAGCAACATGTTTTCCCAGCAGGAACAGCGGCGCCATTCATGGTGCTGCGGCGTGCGACGAAGCGCCGCAGGCTGCCAAAGTAAAGGCCTGAGTGAGCAGCCGGTGACGTGCTGTTGATTCATATTTAGTTTGTTTACACATGACAAGGTGGGACAACACAGAAACCTGCCACTGAGCTCAGATCATAACTTCATCTGTTGACTCAAAATACTCATGAAGCCAAATATGGATCAATCTTTGGAAAATAGTTCCTGTATGAACGCACCGCTGCCTCAGCTTTGATCAGATGACCGACAGATTCAGAGTTTACTGAGAGGTTATTAAGCTTCAGAGGTTTAGTTTACACTAATGTTATAATCACGTTATAAGACTGAGTCTGTCCTTTAACATCATTATTGATCTGTAGTTCTTCAAAGAAAATGATAACTAATTTTATAAATGACGACTTTAAAACTTTAGTTTTTTTTGTTGTGAAACATTTTTTGTCTTTTTCACTTTTTTGAGGTTTTGTTGCTGAAAAAACTAAACTTAAAGTGAGATTAAAGCTACAGTGCAGAACGTCTCCCTCCCCCTGCTGGCAGTGAGAGACATTACACCAACACAAGCTTTAAATTTGTCTGAACATGAGCCCGGGGCCTTCCACAGCCGGCAGCGTGCCGTGCTCGCTGCTGATTAAACTCCTTTCATACCACGTTTCTGCTTCATCTGCAGCATAAAGCTGCACAAAGTTTCACACTTTAGCTTAGCATTAGATGCTAAAATGCTCCGCAGTGCAATAAGACCAAAGCACACTGGTGATGTGTTACAACAGCTCCTGTTATTGCACACACAGCTGAAACCAGGACATTTTTTTACAGTAAAACTCCAACAGTGATTACATAAAAACAAGCTGCTGTGCACAGATACAGTGTGGTTCAGAGCGGCGCCGTCCACACGCTGTAAAAAACATGAACAGTACAAACAGAATATAAAAAGCATGAGGAGATAAAATGCATTCAAACAGTCTCTCTGTGTGCTTCTTCCTTCATCCTTGGATGGAAAACAGATTCCAGATCTGTAGTAACATGTATGTATCTGACATGCTAACATGCTAACACGCTAGCTGAACAGATGCACACGTGTGCGTGAAGAAACACCAGCATCCGTAAACAGGAAGTCATCACCAACAGATCCTTTATTTAACGTCACAGTCCGGTCGTAGATCTAACGTATGCAATAAGTTAAATTCATATGGCTTCATATAGTATCTATATTTTATATTTCCTATGATTAATGGTCACAGCACACATTCGGGACCGTCCCCTCTGTGCACCAACATTTGTACAAAAAGTCCACCAGTGAAACAAACCCAGGTAATAATTTATATCCACCAGCCCTTCCTGCTGTATCTGTGTGAACACACCACACATCATCTCTGTTCTACGTGCCGCATTTCTACAAATTAAAGGTGGAGCACAGACAGCTCGCAGCTGATTGGACGACCTGCAGGTCACTGATGTACTTGCCTTTAAGCCCACGTGCTCAGAGATGTCTGTGCCTGTGAGGTAAAGCTCAGGGGATAGTGACACACACACACACACAGGATCAGGGCCCATGTTCAGACGCCGTGTGGTTTATATTGATAATCACCTGCTGTGTGACAGCTCTGAGGCAGGAAGTGGTTTGTTTGCTAGCAATGCTAACAATGCTAACAATGCTACTGTTGATCAGTTAGTGGCAGGAAGAGGGACACACCTCCTACTCCAACATGGCCGCCATATTTGTGTCTGTCTAATCTGTCCTGACCATGAAACCTCTGCCCCCTGCTGGCTGTATGTGTCAATGCTGCAGGACGAGTGTGTGTGTGTGTGTGTCTGACAACAAGCAAGTACATCAGTGAGACGGATGGATCAGTGAGCTACTTTAACTCATGAAGAACTGGTGAGACGTCTCCCTCGTCCTTTTGAGAGGCATGGACAGACAGTTCTGTCTGTCTGTCTGTCCATGCCTCTGGACCTGCCACCACAAACCTCCGTCAGAACCCGGCTCAGTGTCTGAGCAGCTGCCTCTTCTCTCTCCACAGGCTCTGCAGGATGCTGTAGCCCTGCTGCTGCTGCTCCTGGCTGCTCTGGCTCTGGGCGTGGTGGGGGTGGTGGGGGTGGTGGTTGTGGTGGTCATGGTGCCGGTTCTGCTGCTCGTTGCGGTGCCGTAGAGAGACGGACTTGTGGTAGGTGCCGGCTGAGAAGACGGACAGAGGAGTTAGAAGTGAAAACAGGCGTCGCACAGCCCGACAGACGGCGCAGGAGAGGGACACTCACGGCGCGTGCAGCTGACTTTGGGCGTGTCCCATTGGCCGTCGGCCCGGCAGCGTATGGTGGGGGCGTGTCTCTGGATGAAGCCCTGTTTGCAGTGGTAGCGGAGCAGGGTGTTGATCTCGTAGCGAGGCTTCATGGCTCCAAACACCCGAGCGTCCTTCACCACGGGCGGCTGTCCACACGACACTGGACGGTGGGAGACACACAGGCGGGGGCGGTGCAGCATGTGAACATCACCACTGACAGTTTATGTCTGTTTTCAGTAACATTTAGGGTTAATAAACTTTAGGACAGAAGGTCGAATTGTCTTCAACAAGCTTCACTGCCACTTTCACTGCCTATGTGCTTTACTCATGTGGCCACCAGAGGGCTCCAAATATATTCACCTCAATCATTCATCCTGAAATAACCTCTCTTTGTTTTGTTTTGCTGGTGATTACGGGGTTAAATCAGTGCCAACAAGGGAACCTTAACCATTACAGCCACAGGGGGGTTGCCTGGAGAAACAGCTGGTGAAATATCTTCACATATTTAAACATGTACGTGTTGGCCTCGACACACCAGGGGGCGCTGCAGCCAGCCAAAGCTTGGTTTTTATGACCTGTCTGTTACCTGTTCCCTTCTTGCAGGTGAAGGTCAGGTGGTAGTTGCAGGGCACGTCGTTCCACTGCCCGCCCTCGTGCCAGATCATCACCACACAGTCCTCTCCGGACTGGAAGAAGCTGTCCGGCTGGTTCGGCCTCCAGTGGTCGTATTGCTGTCAGAACACACAGTTAATGTTTACAATAAAAACAAACATGGCGGTTGTACCATCTTCAATGCACTTTGGAAAAAAAGCTCAGAATTTGAGACCCTAACCCCTGGAGGAGGGGGGGGGCAGCTTTTCTTCATCACATGTAATTCACAGAGGAGCCAGAGGGTGGAGCTGGCCTGCAGCTTTCTGCACATTCAGGTTGATGTGCACACACTGAGTGTGTGTCAGTGTGCAGACTCTCCACTCAGGGTGTGTCAACGATAACACATTACAACAACCCCCCCCCCTCCCAACAGTGTTGGGTTTCAGTTTGTCTCATCGTTAGCTCACATGCTCCAACAGCTGAGCGCTCCCAGTGGACACGCTGTGTGCGTGTGTGTGTGTGTGTGTGTGTGTCATCACTACATGCTGCACGGCTCAGCTGCACTCATGTAGGTCAAAGTTTCTGCACACTTTGGTTTAGCAGTGTTAGCATTAGCTGCTAATGGACTAACGTCCATTAATCGTTAAGTAAAGCATGTGTGGATCAGCAGATGGCTTCTTTGATTGACAGCTGTGGCTTCCTCCATCTTTGTTTCCAGCGTGAGTGTCTTACCAGCGGCCGGCCGTCCGTCCATCTGAAGTCCCTCTCAAACATCTTGTCGTTCAGGCCGATCCACTGGTAGTCGCTGCCCAGACCTGCGAAGCCAGAACAGCACCTGCTCAGGTGAGGAGCTCAGACATGATCTGTGGAACGCAGAGACGTCGATGACCCAACTCACGATTGACGAACAGCTGCTCCTCGTGCGACAGGACGCTGGCCAGGTGGGCCCCGTGCAGCCGGCACTCGCGCTCCGCCGCGTCCCACGTCCGCCGGTGTGTGAAGTACTTGTAGCAGTGCGACTGAAACTTCTGCCAGCCGAATCCACACACCTCAGTGTCTGCACAGAGGGACACACACACACATTTATCCTGACACAAAGCTGCTGGAACACTGAGCTCCTCATCAGTGTGTGTTGTTGTGGTCTGACCGAGGTCCAGCTGGGAATAAAGGCTGAATGAGCTCAGTAACACACACACACACACACAGTTGGACTTCATTAACTCTCACAAACATACAGTTGTCTACAGGTCACACACACACTTGGTTTGATACAGTGCTTTCTCATAATCAGCTCCCAGCTTTTGTGGAGCTCTGAGAACAATGGCTGTTTGTCTGTGTGGCTCCGCTGAGTTGCCAATAAAGTGGTGATGGAAAGTAGCTGTCGAGGCTTCGGGGTATTAGCCGTCGTCAGCCCGCCTCGTCTTAATCACCGAGCCGTGCGGCCACCTGGAGGGTCAGGTGAGGTCTCCTAATGAGCGCGGTCCGATCCGGCAGATGAAGGGGAGCCTGACAGAGGCGGCCTTCAGCTGACTCAGTGCCACACAGCTGCACAAGCTTTCTGGCAAAATAATACAGCAATTATCTGTTTTTTTCTGGTACTTTCCACTGGCAGAGAGCGACCAGAGGACAGCTGCTCCTCTGCACAGAGGAAAACTAGTCCCTCATTTACATCTCGGCAGTTTCTGCACACTGCCTCCATCCACACCAAGAACACTGCAGTTCCTTTAGAGCCCACTGGAGGGCCAGACCCTCAGAGAGTCAGTCTCCACAGGTCAGAGTCCAGCTCAGCTCCCCCTCTTTGTTCAAGCTTGGTTGGTAGGTGGAGTCAGATGCTGCGACCATGGCGACAGCAGAAGCCTCCAAAACCAGGGCAACATCACAACAACATATTTGGCGCCCCCCTGTGGCACAGTTATAGTTTAAAGCAGGAAACATGGAGGGAAGGTTTTCTGACTATTCACAACAAACGTAAACAACGTGTGGAGACATGCTGGACGGGTCGTGAAGCATTGAGGATAAGATGGCGCCGCTCTCACAGAGGACACACGTCCGCCTGGTGTGGCGACGACGTGCGAGCACGAGCTGCTTTAAACGGCTACCAGGGAGAAGATTTCTACGTGCACTTACTCACATGACCACAGGAGGGCGCACAGCTGCATCTTTTTATTGACCTCAGCTGTGTGGAAACACTTTAACCTTTCACATAAAAAACCCTAAATGAGGATTTAAACTAAACTGAGACAGTTCATTAAAACTTTCGTAAAAACATGAAGCTGCTCCAGCCGACTCCGCCTCAGCTCCAACAGTAAACAGCTACACTCAGTATCAGAAGCTGTTTCCACACATGCACACTTTTAATGTGTGAATGGAAACAGAGCTGCTGGAGCTGCCGTCAGGTTCCCGTTATGACTGCGCCACGATCGTCCTTTCATTTTCTGTTGCTCGCTGAGTATCATGGAAAATCCTCCATCAGCTGCTGAGTAATGACACAAATATTGGAGCAGAGGCTGCAGCCAGCTAATCTGCTGCAGAGCCGCCGCCCAGTGAGGAGGAACAGCTGAGGCCCCGAGACACTTCACACCATGTCTTTACCTGTTGTATGCTGAGGGACAAATCTCGCTTACATCCACGATGACATCACCTCCTGAAACCCCTGCTCTTATTTCTGATAATAACGGCGCTGACCTTGCTCGCAGAGCTCCCCGGTGTAGCTGGGCAGGCAGAGGCAGCTGAAGGAGTTGACCAAGTCCAGACAGGTGGCTCCATTCAGACACGGGTTCGACTGGCACTCGTCCACATCTGCAGACACACACACACACACAGGGCAGTGTTATTACACGTGTCTGTCAGCGCGGGGTCAGTGTGGGCGGGGCTAAAGGAGCGGCAGGTGCTGTACCTGTTTCACAGAGCGGCCCGGTGTATCCAGGTGCACAGACGCAGACGCTCTGCACACCTCTCCTGAAGCAGGAGCCTCCGTTCTGACACACACTGACGGAGCACGGCAGCAGACCTGCAGGGAGACACACACGTCATCGTCACCCTCATCGGCCTCTCAACCAATCAGCAGTGAGCATACAGAGAACATGATCGCTGTGTCCAAGCTCGTCAGGCTGCATTCCCATAATGCTTCACTCTGCTTACACACAGAGCTGCACGGACGCTAATCATAACTCCGCCTTTAGTTGTAGCTACAGATGAAGCGCCGCTGAATCCAAGGTTCGTTTTTCTCACTCAGTTTAAGACCTGAAGGTTTTTTATGGCAGAGAAACGTGAGAATCGTCCTCCGGGAGCCTGTGGGCGGCTCCAGCAGGAGAATCACTAACGCACATGTGCAAAACCCAGCAGCTAGAAGCCATTCTGGCTCGTGCTCGCCAGCAGAGCGGGCGCGTTGTCTGAAATAAATCTATGGCCTGAGTCCAACCTGAAATATGCAGGCGGACACGCCAACGACAGGCCGAGGAACAAAAGCTACAGAACAGACGGCTGTTTGTGTGACGGGGACGCGGAGGTACGGCTGCTCTTAGCGTTTGTCCGTCGTGTCCCAGTGAAGCGCGGTGGGTGGCGCGGCTGGAGGCGGAGCAGACACTGCAGCTGTTGATTCAGAACACTGGAGGTGGAGGAGAAGTGTGTGGCTGCCAGGTACCTCTGATGTCCACGGTGCTGGCCTCCACTGGCTGCTCCGTGACCGCGGCCTGTTCGGGTAACCGAGGGTGGGCCTCCACCAGGGAGGGGAGGATCCCGTTGTCGTAGTCCTCATCAGGTAGAAAGGAGGCGGAGGGGTCGGGGATCAGAGCCCAGTCAGGGATGGACTGTGTGCTTTTTTCAAAGGTGTAGAGGGGCGGTGAAGTGGAGAATGTGGTCTGGAATGGAGAGGAGGTGGTGGGGTGCTCGGCGGTGTCCTGGTCGGACAGGGTGGAGGGTTTCCCCGCGGCGGTGCTGGTGGTGGTTTGGTCTCTGTGTGTCACAGCTGCCACGGCGGGCAGAGCGGTGCCCGGCTCGGCCTGCTCTCCTGACGGCTCGCCCTCTCCGGACAGCTGCTCTGGACCTGAACCCGGTGGGAGCTGCTGGGTGTGGAGGGTGGAGTAAACCGGCGCAGTTGTGCTGGTGAGACTCGGCGTCTCTGGTGGGTAGACATCCTGCCCTGAGACCTCGTCCTCTCCAGAGGCAGAGGCCTCGGTGTCCTCCGCCTGTGCCTGCGTGGTGGTCTCCTCCGACTTTGTGTGGGGGGTCAGAGTCGGAGGCTCCGTCCCGCCAATCTCCGTCTCATCGGTCATCACTCCGCTCTGCTGTCCTGCGGCCGGGGTGGGCAGAGCACCATCTGCAGACGCTTCAGCGGGACGTCCTCCAGAGCCCTTCATGTCCTCATGTCCATGAGCTGAGGCGGTGGGGGTGTGTGGGGTGGTGGTCTCCTCTGCGTGGATTTCTATCAGTCCGTAGTCAAACGGGGCCCGTTCCTCCCCCCTCTCCTCACCCCCCTCCTCAACAAGCACAGGGGTGGCGGTCTCAAACTGATCCCCTCTGGCCTCCTCCGGCTGCTCCGGAGCAAACGTCACCTGGACGGATCAGAAGAAGAAGACGAGTGAATAAAGGAGCGTTTCTGTGTTGACCTGAGCCTCAAAGACCTGTACCTCGTGTTTCCCGTTGACGAAGCTGACCATCGGGGGCAGAGTGATGGGGGACGCCTCCAGAAGATCGGAGTCGCCGCTGCCCTGAACAGCTTCACTGGTCACCTGTGTGAGGTCGGTGAACTGGGGGAAGAGGGGCAAGGAGCCGTTCCGAGGCTGGTTCAAGATGTCCAGGACCTGTTCGACTAGCGACAGAGAGAGATTCAGACCTCATGAACTTTAAACTTCAGACTCTAGACTCATCAGCGTCATCTGCAACCTCACCAGTAGATGGCACTGAAACCTTCACACTGCTGCTTTAACAAAGTTTTAAACGACAAATGAATCATTACATCATTTTGTGGCCTGTGGGGTGGCCCTCAACCCAACCGCTGGACAACCCTGAGTTTCGTACAACACCACATGACCAGTGTGAGTCTGTGGGCCTCAACAAAGACGCACAAAAATATAACGCTGCCATGAGTGACAAACTGATAAAAACGACCACAGAACTACACAAAACTCTCATGATCCAACAGGATCAGCTGATTCTAATCTATCATGATGTTCCTACTTGTGCACAAGCCCCCTGAGCTCTCGGGCCCCTGGGCCTGATCTCAGTAAGCCTGCTCAGTGTAATCCATCCTCAGCAGAGAGACAGGAAGGAAGTGTCTGTAACACTGCCAGCTCCCCGGGGAGACGACAACTACACTTAACTGTTGGTGGTTTGCTGCTGACTACAGATATTCACTCCACCCTCACCACTCTGTGTGTGTGTGTGTCTCTGCTGCTCTCCCAGTGGAGTCGCTGTGATGTGTTTACAGTATGTTAGCTACACAACTGGCTGCACACATGACTGACTTCAGAGTTTCCACATCTGGCTCTGCACACTGTGTGTGTGTGTGTGTTTCCCACTGACACAACAAACAATGCTCCATCACCTGATGGCTGCAGAGTGATGGCACGACGTCACTGAACTCTGATATGTTTCCTGTAATGTAAAGTCCTCCATCGCCATGGAAACAGCACAGAACCTGAGCACCATGTGCTCCACACATGCACATTTGACGGCTGCAGGTCAGACAGAGACTCTCTGAATGTTGGTCATGTGACCTCACATGTGAGTCCTGGACTCTTTGTGGATTATAAACTGATGAGGTGTTTTAATCTGAGACCTGGTTGGATGTTCACCACCACCTCCACCACCTTTACTCACCCGACTGATTCTTGCTGTGCACGTTGACGATGATGACGTGGACCGGCGGTTTTCCTGAAGAGTCTCCGTCTAGAGGGACAGCCAGAGACTCCAGGTCAAATGTGGGTATAGGTCCAGGAGTGACGTCCTCTTTAAAAACCACGGCGGGCAGCCGGCTGTCCTCTGTGGCTCCTGGTTCTGGTGTGGGGGTCTGTGGAGTGTCCGGCGATGCTGTGACTTTCAGCAGCCAGCTCGGCCTGGTCGGGGCTTCAGCCCCATCAGAGCTGCCGGCCTCCCCGCTGCTGCTGACCTCGCCTCGGCCCGACGCCCCCCGGCCGCCCTCCTCCTCAGGTAATGTCGAGGTGCGGGGGCTTTGAGCGGGTGGTGGGTAACGGCGGCAGCTGCACTGGCATCAGAGTGTCTCCTCTCCCTGGCACAGACTCCACCATGCCCCTGTTGTCAAAGTCTTTGACGTCATAGTCTTCTTCTAATGTGGGGGTGGGGGTCTCAGGGGCCGTGGTGTGGGCTGAGGCGAGGTCCGGTCCTCCTGTGAGAGGAGCAGCAGAGGTGCTGGACTCTGCTGGACTCGGGGTCGTCGGCTCTGGAAGTTTAGCTGTAAGAGGAAAAAGAGAAATAAGATGTTACAGTCACCTCATTAATATTCAGATGTTTCATCTTTATGTTGATTTCAATTTATTTTTAAGGGAGATTAAAATATTTGGGGTTATTTTGTAATTTTGTAGATATCTGGAAACTTTAACCAATCAGATCACAGAGCAGAATCTCTAACAGCTAGCACGTAGCCGTTAGCAGGTGTGTGGAGGACTCTTGTGTCTCTGTGAGGACTCTCAGAGACACAAGAGTCCTCCACACACCTCGTCTCACAGGCAACAGCAGATGTAAATATTTCTGCCAAAGGCTACATGATGTGACGTCAGCGATGGCTGACGGAGGAGGCAGAAACTCCACAGGCTGCAGCTTTAACCCATGACGGTGCGATGAAGTCAGCATCATCAGTCTATCAGTCATGTCATGAGTCATTCAAAAGAAAACCGTGCTATCTGGAAAACGCTAACCGTGTTAGCTCACAGCAGGCTATAAAAGGACATGTTGGATTTCTGAAACATGAAGTCACCGGTTCAGAAAAAGAACTCCTGCAGGCGTCCAGAGAGGAGGAGCGGAGGAACGGACCTAATCCATAGCTGTGAATCTGAACAGAGACTCTTACAAGCTGACTCCATCAGCCGAGTCACAGGAAGTAAACACACTGCTGAACATGGGCGCTCTGCGTCTGTGATGCTCACACTGATCTCCAACCTGTACCATGTGACACACACACAGACACACACACACACACAATGCTGCCCTTTGTGCGCCTCAGGCTGAGTTCATATAGTTTGTGTCTGGGGAGAAAGCACGTCACTGACATAATGCTTCAATAAACAGGGAGTAAGTGACTCCCCCAAACCCCCCCACCCCTCCCAGGTCACCTCCCTGCTGGCTTTCAGAGGTATGTATGGGTGGATGAGAAGGGGGGGGTCCATGTCTCCCTCTTCTTCTCATAAAGCAAAAACTAACTCACAGCAGAACGTTGTTCTGTGTGATTAAAGCTTCAGTGCTGAATGTTTGTCTCCCCCTGCTGGCAGAATTACTGTGATGAAGGTCAGCACAGCCTGTGGACGTCACCCTGTGGTCCTGCAGTGTTTCCGCTGTAGGTGCTTCCTGCCTGCAGACTTGGGGCATTGACTTCGGTCCGCTCTGCTCTCTTCGCACCGTGAAGGAGACCCAGGCGGCGAGCTGAGCCTGCCCAGATATGATGTCATGTGTTTGGCGAGCTGCAGCCATCTGGCCCTCATGTTGGCCCTCATGCTGTCACTGAGCTGTACATTAACTCTGAAAGTACCTGAACACTGCCAGCCTGCCAAACTGCTGCTTCACCTCCCTGTGTTCTAAAGATGATGCTCATGCTCATGCTCCTCCTCGTCCTCCTCCTCCTCCTCCTCCTCCTCCTCCTCCTCCTCCTCCTCCTCCTCCTCCTCCTCCTCCTCCTCCTCCTCCCTCTGTCTGTCTGTCTGTCTGTCTGTCTGTCTGTCTGTCTGCCTCTGGGCCGGGTCCAGCTGTAAGACATTAAGGACCTGTTTCTGCTCTATCTGTGTTGGAGAGCATATGTTGGGTTTTCCCCTCATAAAGGAGTGTGCCCCACCATAAACACAGTTTACTCTCCTCCCAGTTGTTCCCTCTGTTAGCACGTCTTCATGCTGGAACACATCTCAGAGTCTGTGTGTCGGTCGGTTCTGTTCTGATAGTTCTAAATTTATTCATCCTGAGTATCCCACGGTGCACAAAACCAAACAAACCCTCATTAAATCATCACCAGAAACATCGCCCACAAACCTGATGGATCTCCAGACGACTCACCGGATCCCGGTTCTTGTGAAATACTGGACAACTGAAACCCCCAGAACCGGGCCGTATCTATTATTAAATCACAAGCCGCCTCCACAGTTTGGAGAGCAGCGTGGGACATGAACAACGATCTGTGACTGCTGACAATCCTCACTGAAAGAACCTGGAAGAATCATCAGTCTGTGAACGTCCGGACTGTCCCTGAATGCATCAAATCAGACAGTGGTTCACTCTGAAAATCAAAGCTTCTACCAACAAGACTCAGTAAAAACTAAAGTCCTGTCCTCCTCAGCACCCAGCAGGACGCCATGATGGAGTCACATGGGAGCAGCAGTCACATGACCAACACTCAGAGAGTCTCTGTCTGACCTGCAGCTTCCTGCAGCTGATCTCTGTCTGAACCTGAGTGATTCTGCACACACACATGCATGGGTTCAGCCAGCAGTGGGGGGGGGTCAAAGGTCAAACATCTGGGAACCAAACGTGTGGTCAGAGAGAGCAGAGAGTGAGCGGGTGGTGTATCAGTGTGTCTGCCTCACCCTTGAAGCAGTAGGCCCCGTGCCGGTCGGTGGGGTCCGGGAAGCCGGTCTGGTTTTCGTACTTGTACAGTGTTCTGACGCCCAGCAGGCCGCCTCCACACTGCAGCCTGGGGATGGTGATGGGGTAGCGGACGCTGCCATCAGAGAGCCAGCCGTGGTCGCAGCGGTTCAGCCCTGCCCTCCAGGCGGCGTACAGGTGACCGGGTGACGCCAACACGGCGTCGTGTTTCTCACACTCCTCCTTGGCCTGCTGCCAGGTGAGCTTCACAGTGATGGACTGAGGATAGAAGACCTCACCTGAGACACACAGAGACAAGCTTCAGACATTATGCTAAGCTAGGCTAACCACATCCTGACTGACGGTCTGCCTCTCACCGTGCAGTCTGTCCACGTAGCAGTACACGTCGTACTTCTCTGTGGGGTCCCGGAGGCCGTACGTCCTCACTCCAGACCGGCTCAGCAGATCCCCTGCACAGCCGGGGCGCGGCGCTGTGATCGGATATCTGAGAAACAACAATGATCATTTGTCTTTGTCTCAAATAATTAAAAAGAAATGTTTGTGTTTTTGCAGTGAACTCGTGTGAGCGCACCTGACCGACTGGTCGGCGAGCCAGCCTGCATCACACTGATCCAAGCCGTCCTCGAACGCAGCCTGGAGCTGTGCAGGTGTCGCGATGGAGGCGTCAGCGCGGCGACACGCCTCCACAGCTGCAGAGAAGTCCAGAGAGTAGCGGCTGGTTTTAGCTCTGTAGTGGAAGACGACACCTGAGGAGGGACAGACAGCAGAGACGTCTGAATATTCTCTGACCCTGTGAAGAGGGTCCAGCTCTACCTGAGACCCAGCACAGGTCCGTCATGTTGGAAACAATATTATAGAAAAATGTGTAGAAACAAAGGTTCCTGCTGCTTGCTGACAGTTTGATTTGGACACAGTGGAGGCCTGTCTGTCTCCTGCTCATGTTTCACAGTCATTTAGACCACATCAGATTACAGCAGCTGAACCTGGATGTCTGTTCAGAAACCGGAGGCGTCCTCCTCAGACTGAGAGGAGCTGTCATTAGGACAGTTTCTCCTCTGCGCCCTGGCAGCGCTGCAGGAGGTCCTGAATGGAAGTCTGAGCTGGTGAAGGGACAGCTGTGTGTCCGTCACAGGGAGCGTCTTTGTGCGGAGCTGCCCCACAAAGAGCCCTGTTCAGTGTTAATGTGGAATCTGTCTGGAAGTGGGCGGGTGGATGAACTGTTTCCACTGGATGAACTCTGATCAGCGACCCCACCCAGACTGAAAGGAGCAGATTGTGTTTCTACATGATGGGACTGTCAGAGCCTGCATGTTCCAGGTGACACCTCCAGCTCTGATGGAGGGAGAGTGTGTGTGAGTGAGTGTGTGTTACCAGTGACGTTGAGGCTGATGGTGTCCTGCGTGTCCTCCATCCCACGCATCACCTCACAGCGGTACATCCCCGCATCGCTCGCCCTCAGCTTCACCATCATCAGTGAGGCGTCACCCACCGACAGCGGGTGGCTGGGCACCGACACCCTGCCCCTGAACTCCTGCCCCACCTTCACCACGCCTCTCTGTGCCACCAGCACCACCTTCTCCTGCTGCTGCCCGTCCAGTTTGGTCCACTTGATGCGGAGCTCCTCGTTGGGGCTCGGGCTGGGAGTGGCTGCGGGCGCGGTGGGCGGGGCATCTGTGGGAGAATCTGGTCTTATGGAGAAGTGGCAGGGCAGCAACACCCTGCCGGCCAGAGAGCCCACAGCAGACCGGGCCTTCTCCATCCTCATGGTCGCCTGTGGAGCTGGAGGAAGACAGGAAGCAGATTATAGAAGCTGGACAGACTGTGATGGAGGAGGAGGGGGAGGAGGAGGAGGACTCACCTGACTGAGGACGAGCCAAACACAGACACACAAGACAGAGCAGGTGTGTGAGGGCGGGGCCAAACATCTGTGCAAAAAGACCGGAGGTCAATGACAAGTCTTTAATTTGTGTTTCTGTACGTTTCATTTCACAAATCACAATAAAAAATAAAACCTGTACACTGTGTAAATAAATTAAGCAGGTTCATCAATACCTGAAGTTCAGAAACATTCAGCTTCACAACCTTTCACTGTAAAAACCTGGATGTGTGTAGTTATAAATAGAGAACAACATTCTCCATCATTAAAGTTATGAAAAATACATGAGAAGAAAATACAAGGAAAAAACACGGATAAACAAACAGTCACTAAAGTGATTCATTAAAAACTCGAGCACAAAAAAGAAAGAAGCAAAGCAAAAACATCTCAAACACTGTTCACAGTGTAGAGTACTGCCATTCACCTGAGGGGGCAGCACTTTGTAAAAGCAGTTTTATCAAAGAACGATCATAAGAGTCGACTGATCAATCAACTTATAAATAAAAAGAGCCGCCATCTTTCCACCTGACGCCACATTCCATCACTGTGGTGACCCAGCAGCAGCTTTGATTATTCAAAATGCTCCAAACAGCTGCAAACTGTCCTCCTGACTGACTCACACACACACACACACACACACACACACACACACACACACACACACACACACACACACACACACACACACACACTCACACACACACAGAGGAGTCCACCGTCGTGTGTGTGTAGTTTCAACATGAAGTAAAAACAGCTGCTTTAGCTGACGCTCCAGCACTGAGACTCCTGCAGATGTGCAGTCACAGCTGAGCTGATAACACTTATCAATACTTATCATTGATCAGCTGTCAGAGGAGCTTAAAGAGTGTCACACTTATCATCAGCCTCAGCTTCCATCAGTGTGGGAACATTCCTGACCACCCAAACAATCTTCCTCTCACTCTTCCTCACTCAGAGTAACACACACACACACTCTTCCTCACTCAGAGTAACACACACACACACTCTTCCTCACTCAGAGTAACACACACACACACTCTTCCTCACTCAGAGTAACACACACACACACACTCTTCCTCACTCAGAGTAACACACACACACACTCTTCCTCACTCAGAGTAACACACACACACACTCTTCCTCACTCAGAGTAACACACACACTCTTCCTCACTCAGAGTAACACACACACTCTTCCTCACTCAGAGTAACACACACACACACTCTTCCTCACTCAGAGTAACACACACACACACTCTTCCTCACTCAGTCTGAATGGTTATAAAACTTCTTACCTTTTCACCCGTGTGTTTAAAAAGCCACAGAAATCCAGCTGACTCGTCAGTTTTTATCACCTGAAACGTTCCTAAGGAAACTCCAGCAGCTGCTCTCAGATGTCCTCCTCCACCTCTCAGCACTGCCTGCAAGTTCAAATCCACTTTACACCCGCTATTATCCAGACATGAGGAAGAGGAGGAGCGCGAAGGCCCGACTGTACACCGCCCCACACACAGGAGAGAGAGAGAGAGAGAGAGAGAGTGTGTGTGTGGATGGAGGAAGTGAAACAGGGAAAGCCTGAGTGGGTGGGGAGTCAGCAAGGAGAAGTGAGGGAGTGGGAGAGAGACACAAAGAGGGGGAGAGAGCGGGGGTGTCAAATAAATAAAGGGAGGTTCCAGTGATCTGGCAGTGAAGGCAGCAGCCCTGACTGATTTAAGAGTGTTCCTGAAGCCTACATTTCCCATAATCCAACTGGAGCTGCTCTGTCCATCACTCACGTTTAAACATGAGTCTGTGTCCTTAAAGATCGTTTAAGAGTAAAAACTTTATTGAACAGCTTATTAGCACAAAAATACTAAAACGACAATAAGAATATGTAGAAATCAGCTCATGAGCTACATTAAAATAGAGTTTTTTAAGGTTGTGTCCTTGTCTTTCTTTGTGTGATGCTGTGTGCTCGTATCATCCGTCCTGACCGCTCAGAAGTCATCAAACAGGTCCTCCGCCGCTGACGCATCCGCAGAGCGCCGAGGGGTCTGACTGGATCCTGCAGGGGAGTCGCTCCTGTGCACACACACAGAAACACACACACAGAAACACACACACAGAAACACACACACACAGAAACACACAGAAACACACACACAGAAACACACACACACAGAAACACACAGAAACACACACACAGAAACACACACACACAGAAACACACAGAAACACACACACAGAAACACACACACACAGAAACACACAGAAACACACACACACACACACAAACACACAGAAACACACACACACACACACAGAAACACACACACACAAACACACAGAAACACACACACACAGAAACACACAGAAACACACAGAAACACACACACACACAGAAACACACACACACACAGAAACACACACACACAGAAACACACACACACACACAGAAACACACACACACAGAAACACACAGAAACACACACAGAAACACACACACACACAGAAACACACACACACACAGAAACACACACACACAGAAACACACACACACACAGAAACACACACACACACAGAAACACACACACACAGAAACACACAGAAACACACACAGAAACACACAGGTCAGTGGGCTAATGAGGCTGGTTTACAGCAGAGTCCTCCTGTTGAGACGGGAAGTGTATCATGTGGCCCATAAGGAGCGAGACCAGAAACACATGGGCAGCTTTTATACCTGAGTGTGCAGAGGTGTGTGTGTGTAATTGTGGCCCTGCAGCTCCCCCACTTTAAGCGGTCTACATCAAATACACGAGCACGTTGAGGCTCAGCTCATATATTCTGCTTCACCCAGAGGAAAAACAAAGTTTTTATTTTGAACTCTTTAACTCAGCTCCATGATCAGTTCTCTGCTGCTCATCTGTTGTTTTTGTGTCGTTACAGTGGTGGCGGCAGGGATGAAGGATGCACAGGAGGAGCAGAGACAGGAGGTCAGGAGGAGATCAAGGAGGACACGAGTGAAGGAGGACACGAGTGAAGGAGGACACGAGTGAAGGAGGACACGAGTGAAGGACACGAGTAAAGGACACGAGTGAAGGACACGAGTAAAGGACACGAGTGAAGGACATGAGTGTGGCTGGACGGGTCATTACAACTTCATCCTGAGAAGCTCCAACTGTCTCACAACTAAATGATGGTTCCAACAAAGACTCTAAGATAAGATAAGATATACCAAGCTTCAGGAGGATGTTTGAAGCAAGCGTCAAAGACCCTCAGTGGCTTTTTATGATTGGAACAGATGCTGCCAGATCGATGGTTCATCCAATCAGCTGCCTTGAAAGCTCCTGTCGTCTTGTCCAAACACTTTTCTAGGACGAGTCAGGTTAGTGGGTGAAAGGGCGGTCAGATGGGCGGCCATCTTGAGAACAAGTGCAGCGCTCAGGGTCTTATTTTTGCTGTGTGAGTTCGAGTCTTTGCAGGACGGCGCTGGTGTCGTCCTCATTGTCCTTTTCAAGAAACCGATCATATGTGTGCGGCTTGTTGCCATAGAAACCAGGATATCCGCTGTGAGGCTTGTAGGAAATGATGTCGAAGAGACAAATCCTCCAACATCCAGCGCCGTCATCTTTCGCCTCCCCTGAGTCTAAGGTGACCCGAGGCCCACCCACCGTCCTGAGCAGTATCACACAGCACTGCAAACAGACTCCATCCGGCGGGACGAGGAGTGTGAGAGCGGCGAGCAGGAGGAGGCCTGAGCTGGTTTAAATCATTACCAACTGGACGACAAAAAACTGCCGCGCTGCTGGAACCAGTTAAGAGGAAACAAGAGACGTGTTTCAGAGCAGAGGGGAGGAGGACCACCGGAGACATGTCAGAGAGGGGGACGTGACGAGAGCGGGCTCGGCCCCTGAGAGGTGAGGTCAGAGAGCCCGGGTGGTGGGCACACAGGAGCCCCCCCACAGACCTGGTCTGGTGACAAACCAGAGTACAACAGGCAAACCACACAGAGGCAGGAGGAGCCGCCTGGTCTGAAGGAAAGAGGTTCAAGGTGAGTCCTGAGCATCTTCTAAAACAGGTGTGTTCACACTGAAGGCACACACACACAGACACACACACACACACACACACACACAGACACACAGACACACACACACACACACACACAGACAACACACACACACACATCAACACATCACCCTGAGGAGTGACAGTCCTCTGTTTCACTCCTCTACAGGATCAGTGAGGTGATCCGTGTCAGGAATCCCCTCCTCTGGTGGATTTCCTTTCACACACTCACTCACATGATAACTGCTTTCAATAACATGCACACACATGTAAATGAAGTCACGTTGGAGGGAGGCAGCGCACTGCAGAGTCTCTGTGTAAAAGGAAAAGCAAGCGAGTACAGTCAGACCGCAGCAGTGCCATGTCTTGTAGTGATTATCTGTGATGGCTAGGAGCAATGTTTGATAGTTTACAGAACCAGAGTGTGTGTGTGTGTGTGTGTGTGTGTGTGTGTGTGTGTGTGTGTGTGTGTGTGAGGAGGGGGAGGGCTTCACTCTGACTTTCTTTTAGTTTCTGTTCATGGGAAAGTGGCTCTTTATGTACACAAACACTTAGCAGAAACTTCACAATGAGTCAGAACCTGAAGATCAGGAGACGCTCATGGAACAGACATAGGTCAGTTAGCATTCAGCGCGCATGCAGCCTGTTACAGACGCTCATTGATTGATTGATTGATAGATGGTTTGGGCCTCCAGAGTGTGGTCAGCAGGGTCAAAATGGCGCCCACTGAGCTCCGCCTCCATCTTGGAGCAGTCAGAGCGTGTAAAGCAGGAGGAAGCGGAGTCTCTGTGCTGCCAGGCGGCGAGCGGAGCGCTGCAGAGCGGCTGGTCCCGGGCGGCTGGTCCCGGGCAGGGACAGCTGCCGGAGCCTCTGTCTGCAGCGTCTACAAACATTTGACAGGACAGCTCTGGTCCACACCATGGACAGGAGGGGAGAGCTGGATCCAGACTCCATGATCCCCAAAAGAAACCGAGATAAATCCAGCGTGACCTTTTCCTCACTGCTCCTCAGGTCCAGGACGTGTGTGTGTGCAGCTTGTGTTTTTGTTTCCACATGCTTGTAAATTAAAGATTTTAATCAGAGAAACAGAAGTCGTTCATCTTTTGTGCGAGTATTGGAGCCAAAGCATTGGAGCTTCTCTGTCAGTGGGAAAAATGAATGTACGTCCAGAGACAATCATCTGATCTCACTGTAAAAAAAAAAAGAGAAGCAGCCGTGGTTGAGCAACGTCTTTAGTTCCTGCTTCATGTGGCTTCATTTAACTCTCTGCTGCTCGTCCCTGTGGACGACCTGCATGCAGGGAAACGTGGAGGAAGGTGAATGGGTTGATGGGAAAAACAATAGCTTGGTGTTGGGCTGCCAGCAGCCCTGAACCCCCCCCCCCAAGTTAACAGCCACCGTCTCCTCTGCAGCCAGCTCGGAGGGGGGGCAGCGTCAGCAGCGATCAAACACCCAGCCAGCCAGCCACAGCTGCTCATGAGCTCACCGCAGCACTCAGAGGTGGTAACAAGGCTCGGCAATAATAAGAACACCACCGCCGCGCCACTGATAGCAGCTGGGGAGGGATGGCAGCACTTACAGCCATCTGCATGTGGTACAGCTCACAGTGGCTGGCACCCGGACAGGCTTGGACGCAGTGTATGCAGCCTCTGTTGAAGAGGTCTGCAGGAACAACGTCAGACGTGTCTTTGGAGTAGTCTCCAAAAAGACGGCGGCCAACGGGAGATACGCAGCAGCACTGTGAGGCTTTGGATGTGACGGACACAGAGTCCATAGAAACAACAGACAGAGAGTAGAAACGTTGCATAATTGTTTCTTTGAGACCAGCGACTGGCTCCACAACTCGTGTCCTAGACCTCCCTTAGAAATCCCCCGCTGCACCGCGTCCAGTTCAAATAACAGCATTCAGGCAGATCCAAGAAACTAAAGGGTTCCTTCATCCAAATGGATCTGTTCTCCATGGAGGGAAGGACCAGGAGTGCTTCTGAAGGTGGAGGTGTCACAGCTTTAATTCTCTTAGTGTCTTTGTGGTGACGCCAGACTCCAGAGTCCACCTGGGTGGCAGCACTAGCTGCAGCTAACAGCATCAACAGATATATATACTGTATACAGTGTATGTAGACCCGAGCAGAGCTGTGGTCTTTCTGACAGCTCAAGCTGAGTTAGCCCATCAAACACTAGCATGCTGCTAACGGCTGCTGATTGGTCAGCTCAGATCAGGACTGAGTCCTCACATACATGTCTCTATAGGGGCTCTGCTGCTGCTGGCTGATGTGTCCAATCAGAGTGGAGGATGCTGGGAAGTGGCTCGCGGTGACATCACTGAGTATTATTGATTAGAAAATATGTAAAACATCTAAAAATAGAACTATTATAGAAAACATGATGCAAATTTGCAGAATTCTTGTTTGAACATTTTTGGCTGGAATCATTCTGGGCTGTCTGCAGAGCGCCCCCTGTGGGACAGGAGGCTCAGACACTCTGGAAGCCTCTATGACACTGGCTAGCTTAGCTAATGATGTTAGCTTAGTCTATGCAAATAAAGATGGTGGACTGGACCTGAGGGGACACTTGCTGGACACCGATGTTTTCCGCTCACTCTTTAACGTTCACATAAAGCTCAGAGTGGAAAAGGTCTCCTCTCCCGAGGCTACCTCTGCTCATCAGCAGCTGACCTGCCTGGAGCCGGGGCAGCATGTGTTTGTGTGTTTAACCACAGAGGAGTCCGAGTCCTGCGGCCCAGCCAGCCCAGATCATAAACCTGTCTTTTATCGCCCATAAACCGGAATCCGATATTCCTTCCCAGAAGCAGGCTGTAAATGTGATAACAGCCTGAAGGGGCTCAGCTGGGACAGAGGACAGGAACTGGAACCAGGTCAGGCTGCTGCTTCTTCTTCTTCTTCGGCACCACTGCTCACTTCCTCCAACAGGAACTGGACAGCGGGTTTGTTTTTAGTTGTAAAGGTGTAGATCTTCATGCTGCAGTCTATAGATCTGCAGCTGATTGTTTGCATTATTGATTGATTGTCCATAATGAATCAATCAGTGTATTCTGACAGTTCAAACTTCTGTTCGCTGGTCATTGCTGCAGCTTCAGAGCAGATCATGAGGATCTAGATGATCACTTTGTGTGTTTACACAGAAAAGCTCAAAGAAATAATCTTCACAGTAGAATCTGTCCTGACCTCTGACCTCAGGACCGCCTGACCTCTGACCTCTGACCTCATCACCCCTCATCAGACTTTAGAAATGTTTGACAGGCTGAACAGGAAGCAGAACCTTGGAGGTAAAATGCTAAATATAAGGAGGGAAACACACACACACCCTCAGCAGTGTTTGCGTTTCTCCTCACATTCCTTCACTTATTGACGAGGCTGATTGTGTTGTGGTCAATCAGTGGTTTACAGCTGTGTGTGTTCCCCACGCAGAAGAACCACGTCCAGGTCCACAGAACTGCTGCACACGGGCTGGAATTACCCCACATAAAGAGTCCCTGACAGGCAGCGTTTACGGTGTTTGTTTTTCCCATTCAAGAGGATACAGAGGGAGGAGAGGAGAGGAGAGGAGAGGAGAGGAGAGGAGAGGAGAGGAGAGGAGAGGAGAGGAGAGGAGAGGAGAGGAGAGGAGAGGAGAGGAGAGGAGAGGAGAGGAGAGGAGAGGAGAGGAGAGGAGAGGAGAGGAGGAGAGGAGAGGAGAGGAGAGGAGGAGAGGAGAGGAGAGGAGAGGAGAGGAGGAGGCGACAATAAAGTGCATTTAAATGAACTCTGAGCGGTTTTAGCAGCTGTCACACCCTGACCACAGCAACACAACCAGGATCAGCGTGTCGACACTTTACTGGCTGCAAACCGCCCTGGAAACACACCACAAAGAGCCTCAAAACGAACACCGAGTGTGACGTGTGTGTGTGTGTGTGTGTGGCTGTAGACACACTCTCACCTCTTCTTCTGCTGCGAGGCCTCTGGGATCTGCTTCTTCACCGCGGGCTCCGCGGCCACGAGGTGACGGAAGCGCCGCTTCCGACAGGGGGCCACGTCTGTGATGTCACTCAGGCTGTCGTCCAATGGGCTTGGAGTGGTGGACTCTGAGGACAGCACGAGATCAGAGTGTCTGATGTCTTTGTACATTTAGATTATTTGTCAACACAAATGAAGTTTGTTGTAAGGTCTCAGCTTCAGAGCACGTTCACAGATTTACTTTTCCTCTGGATATTACCTCACAGCCCCACAGCTCTGGCAGTCCTTTCACCCTCTTTTAAACCTGACCCATGCACACACATAACAAAACTACAAACATCCCCCTTTCTTCCCCTCCGCCTGTCTCAATCTTCCCTCTGAGTCATCGTCGTAGCAACAGAATCAACACACATCCTGCTTTCCTTCATCAGACGGAGGGGGAACCCGGGGCGGGGACACCTAGAAAAGCTCCTGACGTCTCGGCAGCAGACGGTTACAAAGTGGAAAAATGTGAGAGAGAACAGCTGAGAGGAGGGCGCGCCCTCTGCTCGCTCTGACAGGTAACTGATGTTCTGCCCTCGCCGCTAATCATATTCAGGCCGTGTGGGAGCGAGCGGCTGCGGCTTGATGAAGTGTGATGTCAGCGCAGGAGGCGGCTCGTGTTTAAAAGGTGTTCTGGGATGGGAGGCCTGCCGCTCCGTGTTACATAACTCCTCTGTGATGTCATGGTTACTCTCTGGGCACCAGCACACACAGCCGCGGTGCAAACACACTCTCAGTTCCCATGACGACAGAAATATCATATTCACCATCAACTTCCAACCAATCAGCTGCAGCAGGTGTTTCCCAGCAGGCCGCAGTCAGAACACCTGCAGCCGCCCCGCCTGATGAAGTGACCCACCGCCTGCACTCACACACTAACCCAAACCGCCGTTACCACAATACATCACACACATGTGCTTCTAAAGCTAAAACATGGACGGACACAGACTCACAGAAGCAACACACACATCACTCAGACACACAAGGTTCTGTGGGGGGCTTGAGCCTCTTTGTGTCAGTTTGTAATTACTGTGTGTGTGTTTGTGGATGTTTTGTGTCTGTTTGTGGTTGTTTTAAATGTTGTTGGGTAGTGTTATGTCTCCTTGGGGCTGGTTTTTGTCTCTGTGGGTGTTTGTGTGTCTGTTTGTGGTTGTTTTGTATTTCTTTAGAATGATTTTGTGTATCGTGGTTGTTTTGTGCACCTTTATGGGACTTTGTGTGTCTGTCTGTGGGTATATGTGTGTCTTCTGTGGTAGTTTTGTGTTTTGTTGTGCCTCTTTGTGGTCCTATAACCTTGACTTTCTAATGGACATGAAACATGTTCAGTGTGTTTGTGGAGTTGTGCGTGTTTCTGATGTAAATCTCACTTTGGGGCGGTACAGTGGAAGCTGGAGTCGGCTGCGTCTCCGGCGGCTCTTCGTCAGTGCTGCCTCCATACTCTTCGTCCTGACCTGCTGTTTGGTCTGACTCCTCCTTCTTCTGTCTGTCAGAGCTCCTACAACACAAACACACACATGTACTGAGCCACTGCGCCGTGTTCTTCTGTGTTATGGTGAATTAAAAGTCGATGCGACCTCCGTTCCTGCAGCTCTGTGACGGCTTCCTGCAGACTGCGGATCTTGGCCTTCTTCTCGTTCAGGATCAGGACAAAGCGGGAGTACAGCTCCGCCTCCAGGGCCTCTTTACCACCAGCGTAACGCTTCAGCCTTCACCAGACAGAGACACACAGTCACCATCGCACACGTGCAGCAGCAACACAACACCACAGCGGCTGATCAGCGCCGGAGCGAGGGCTCCAGACTGACGACAAGCCATGAATCATACGAGGAGCCGGCTCAACTTCAAAGCAGGACCTGGTCCTCAATGAAGGGATTTTAAATATTAGTTTGAGACATCTTTATGATATGTTACAGATGTGTAAGAACAGGATAAGGAATCAGACTCTGACCTTTTTCATGGTCCTTGAATGCATCGAGTGTGGACATTTAACCAAGTGTTTGAAACCGAGTTATTTCTACACGTTCTACATTATACCATAAAAAATCCTTCAAAATTAAAGCGTTCACACCAACAACATGCAGTAAAAACACAAAGTCCTCCTCAGCAGCCAGCAGGACGCCATGATGGAGTCACTCTCAGAGTCTCTGTCTGACCTGCAGCTTCCTGCAGCTGAGTTCTGTCTGAATACCTGAGTTACTCTGCACACTCTCAGGACAGGATGGAGTGTTTGAGGACTTTATGCTGCAGAGAACAACAGTCATTGAGAATCTAATCGCTTCTTTTTCCTCACACAGGGAAGCCATGTTTCTGTCTCACACTGAGATGAGTGTGATGAATGGAGGCGACCTCTGCAGCGTGGTAATCCCCTCTGACATTGCTGTGTGTGAGTTGCACTCACACTGACGCCACACTGTGACATCAGTCCATCGCTCACAGTGACGTACAGGAAGACCACGCCTCCCAACACACACGTAGCCATGACAGATTTCAGCTGAACTGACTGAAGGTGACCTCTGTGTTGTTGAGTAACACAAAGAGTGGAGCTGTGTGTGTTAATGTGTGTGTTAATGTCGGTTTGTTTGCAGAAGAGCACCGCAGATATGATTCATTCATCTGATGGTCTCACTTCACCAAGCAGTAAAGGTCAGACTATAAAATCAGATTATACCGCAAAGACAGTTTATCCATCTGCTTCCTGATTTGGGAATCACCCTGCGCCCAACCTGCTTCTGGCTTCAGTGTGTGTGTGTGTGTGTGTGTGTGTACTCTGCAGTGATGCGCTGCTGTTCTCGTCTCAGCCTCTGGTTCTGGTCCTGCAGGTCCTGGTTGTGGCGCTGCAGACCGTCTCCTCTCTGCAGGCTGTGAGTCAGTAACTCTCTCACCGCCTCCGTCGGCTCCGGCGCCGACCTCAGCCGGACGCAGCCCAGCCGGAACTGGAAGACAAAACACCTGCACTCATCTACTGCTGCTGCGTGTTGCCCATATAATCCATGTCTGCAGGGGTTAATCTGACTGCATCTAACTGTAGTTAGTGTAGTAGGAAGTGAATCAAATATTTAAATCATTTTTGTAGTTAATCTGTTCAAATCCTCACTTCCTGTGTGTCTTCTGGTCTCACGGTGCACGCTCTAACGTCGTAAAGTTCCCAGTCTTTCTGTTTAATGTCTCTGACCTGCAGGTGACCTGATGCCTTAAAGCACCGACCGCTTGTGTTTTATATGCGACACACGAGGAGCACCGTCACCCAGGAGACAAAGCTTGGTCTCAAACATGTTGACACACAGATAAGAAGCATGTGATGACAGTCAGCTGTGTACCTGCACTGTGGAGAACAGAGAGAACAAACTGCAGCTGCAAGTTTCCTTTCTGAGGCAGACCAGGAGCGGGTTCCTGCTCCCAGCCTCTCATACTTGCCAGCCATGACTTCACCTTCAGCTTTCAGAAATGTTAAGTAAATAACCTCTGAGTGAAATACTCCTTCTGAGCTGCGAACACGCCCCGCTGTTGCCTCATGGTGCCCAGTCGGCGCTCGGCTGTCACCTGAGCCGACTGCTGGCTGCTGCTGCTGCTGATGTGGGGCTCTACTGTCGCCATGGAGACGCTACTGTTGTCTGTTTCACTCTGATTAACCGAGGAGCTAATTCTGTTCCACCTAATCTGAGTTTACTGCCAGTGGGTGGGTACACTGCACATACACACACACACAGAGGATGAAAACCTGCCCTAACTTTAAAAACTCCTTTGTGACGCTGGCAGTGAGTCGCTGATGTGTTTATGTAGCGATGAAGCCGAGCCGTGCTGACAGAGCAGCATGACACATGTCAGGTATGCTAACCACGGCAGGTAACACCTGTCTGAGGGTCCTGGGCTGTGCTGGTGTTCAGGAGCAGAGATTAGAGGGCGACGAGCCGGAGTTCCTGAGAGGCCTTTCATTATGACTCATAAGGAAGAGGAACCTCTGACGACCTCTGCTCACTGCGGAGAATCCACACTTTCTTTCCTTTTTTAAATTCACTTCCTTTCTTCATATTTCCACTCTGTCATAATTACCATGGCAACAAGGTTCGATGTCCAAATCATGAATGAGTCCTCACTCATCTGACCTCAAACAGGAAGCATCCAGACGACAGTTCACACAGAGACACACACACTGTTCCACAGGGCGTCAACGGACACACACTGTCACAAAACAGACAAAGAGACACACACAACCACAGAGACACACACAACCACAGAGACACACACTCACACTCTCAGTTCAGGAAACTAAAACAAGCTTTGCACTCAGGATAACGGAGCTGGCGAGTGCAGTGATGTCATGACAACCACGTGAACCACTCACTGAGATGTCCTTCTGCATCTTCTCGTACGTCAGCGCCACACTGGAGCCCTGCTCCGGTGGATGCGGCGTCAGGGTGAAGCTGTAGGAGGCGGCGCTCTCTGTTAGTGCCTGCTGGAGGTCCTGGATGTACCTCTCCACCTGCATCTCCAGCTCCTCCGCCTCGCCGCACACGTCCTCCGCACTCACTGCACATTAGAAGAGAACAGTCAGAGCATCGAACGGCCGCTGAGCTGCATCTGTTTTATTTATCCTCCAGAGGATTCAAGAACAGAACAATAAACACCGACTATTTAATCATATCTGATCTGATCTATAAGAGTCTCTGTCAAACGTCTCCTTCATTCTGTCCTGCTGTCAGCTCAGGTCCATCAGATGATGGATGTTTGGACACGTGGCTGTAAACCCTCCCACACACAGACCTGCAGAGGTGAAGCTAATAAACCTTGGGCTGAGTGTTTGTGTCTGACCAGCTGAGGAGGTCAACGACGCTGCACTCAGCAGAGGTGACGGAGGTGTGTGTGGTCACGCAGGTGAGGCATAAACCTGTCGTGTAAAGTGGGAGGTGACGAGCTGCGAGGTCGCACGCTTACCTTCTCCTCTCCACGCATCCTGTCCGTCAGTCAACAGCAACTGGAAGCCTGACCCTAGGCCCCGCCCCTCCCAGTCTACACGCAGGAAGTAGGAGGAGTCAGGCTCTGCAGATACGTGGATCTCACGCACTGATGTGTGCATCCCTGCAGAAACACACAGCACGCACACGTTAGACGCGCCAGTCCAAACCCCAAAATGGCGCCGTTTGTCACAGCCAGAAACCACCAGTGAACTTTCCGATGGTCCCTGAATGCACCATGTGGTGTAACACTTAAGAAATTACGGTTAAAAATGCTAAAAAAAAATAAAGAGTTCACTCCAACAAGACTCAGTAAAAACTAAAAGTCCTGTCCTCCTCAGCAGCCAGCAGGAAGCCATGATGGAGTCACTGTGAGCAGCGGTCACATGACCAACACTCAGAGAGTCTGTGTCTGACCTGCAGCTTCCTGCAGCTGATCTGTCTGAATACCTGAGTGATTCTGCAGAGTGTTGATCGTGGAGGTGTCTGTCAGACGTGGTGGAGGCCTGGTATAACTGCCACAGCTGTGTGTATGTCATTTTCCTGGCATGTGTCGCTGCCGGCTGTCGGTGTGCCAGCCGCTGCTGCAGCAGGCCGGAGCACCCACAGCAGAACAGACCCCCTGAACCTGGTCCCGGTTTTACAGACGTGCTGTGAATTTATCTGGGCAGCAGCATGCCGGAGTTTCCCTGAGAGAGTGAGGAGAGAGCTGGTCTGTGAACCATCAGAGACCCCACAGGGCTTGGCCAGCAGAGGCATAAAGCAAAGGAAACACTCCAGGCGGAGCAGCCCAGCTCAAAGCGCTTGTGTTTTATCTGTTTACTCCGTCTGGCCTCAGACTGAAAGACAGAAGCTTCTGAGCGCCGGCTCAGAGTCTGAACAAGCTCTCAGGTCACTTTCCCATGAAAAGCTGCAATCTCTCTCAGTCAGTATTTACAAATGACTTTCAACACGGCCCAAGTCTGCATGGCACACACACACAAAATCACAAACTGAGTCTGAACACCAGACTGAGAGGCTTACTGGGGGAAGACAGGGTTAACAGAGACAGGACATCATGCTGAAAAACCTCCTTCAAACTAAACTACACTGATGTCTGATAATATTCACATCAATCTGCAACCTTTGAGTTAATGAAGACATTATTTATAGACCGTGACCTACATGTACGCAAGCGATGGACTCAGACAACACTGCCTGCCTCAGCTCCACCCATGCTCCATCCTCACCTGTATGTAGATTAAGCTGGAGTTTAGGTGGACTGTTTCGAACTGACTTTTTTTCTGTTTGTCAGCTGATTTTGTTGCACACAGATTTTTAAAACACCAAAAAGAAACGTTACACATACAATCTGCAAATGTCTAATGTTTAATCAACAGTTTATAAAAGGATTGATCAGTTTAATTTAAAAAGAGGAAGTCGAGTATTACACCCTGCACGTCTTAAGATGCAAACACGCCTCTGCAGCATCGTACTCCTCGGTCCGTGCATATATTTAAAGGTGAAGCAGCTGTTGGAGGGACGTCGTTAAAGCCGCGGCTGCTGCAGGAACCTGTGTCCGGCTGCATGCCGCGGTGGCCGATCATTAGCGTCCGGCTGACTGAGGGGCGAGCTCCTCCGCTGGCCTCTGCTCAGCCTGTACTTAGAGCTAATGAGAGGCTGTGCCTTAGTGCATTACAGTGCTTACAGGGCGCTGATGACACGGTTGCATGAAGCTGGACTAATCATTTACAACAGCCCGGCTCACTTCGGTCATTACACGAGCCGGCGGTACAGAGGAAAACCCGTGTTTAACCATTACATAACCTTCGTTCTTCATGAGGCCGCAGCATATTTCAGCCAACGGAGGTCAAATCTGTTTTCTCTTTTTAAGTGATTTAAGGCTTTTAAAAGAGAAGTCAGACATCCCTGTCCCAAGTTCCAGTTTGCATAAGAACAAAAAAAGCCGGTTTGAACATTTGTTGGTGTTCTTAGTTGAACATTTGAACTTATATCTGCATGTAAAGACTAAAGCGGTGCACGGTGGGACAGCTGAGCTTCCACTGTTTCTTCTTTGTTACAACTTTAAAATAATCCCTAACTGGTGACGAGTTCACACTGTTAAATCTCAGGAAGCAGCCTGTTATTAAAGGAACTCATATATTTGTGCATAGTTTGGCTTTCTGATAATGGGGCTGATCTATTCACTTCAGTTCTATGTTTGCAATATAATGTAACCACACACAGAGCAGCAGCATGGAGGTACTGACAACAGACCAACAACAACACAGTCTAAAGGGAACTGGACATCAGATCACTGCATCCCTAAATGATTAAATATCAAATATTCACAGGCTGGTGTGAAAATCAAGAGAAAGATTTAAGACAGAAGTTTGATCAGATTTCTGTTTCTTAACGAGTGTCTGTGATTTCACATGAACACACACACACAGCGTTATTCAGCTGGCTGGCTCCAGCAGGACCCCCTCAGACCAGCACCTCTTCAGCCACTCTGTTTAATCCCTGATGTTTGGAAACTATAAACAAGTTTCAGTTATTTCTGACAGTATTTGTTTGATCTTCATCGTCTCCTCAGCCTGGAGGGATACAAAGACTGAAACAAAGTCTTAACAGAGTCTTAAACTGGATCAAATAAGTGTTAATTTAAAACAAGTCTGTAGTTTACCTTTCCTACGAAGCCGTTACTCTGTCAAACCTGAATGTATGAGCGTTACAAGCTGTGGCTAGCAGCTAGCAGCTAACTAGCTAACCTCTCTGTTTGTAAACACAGAAACTGACACGCGAGCACGTGGAATTTGACACGTGCACCCGTCACGGCACCTGTGGTCAGCTCGTGTCTCACCTGCAGCGTGTCTGGTGGGTCTGTGTGGGTCCGGGAGGTCCGGGCGGTCCGGCTTCTGGACGGGAATCAGATGTTTGCTGTGTGATTCTCCTAAAGCTGCAGCAGCACCGGCTAGCATGACGTCATCACGAAGCGACGCAGAGGGGGAGCCAATCAGATGTTTTTATATTAGTTGTTGTTTTATTAACAGTTGTTGAGTTTTACTGAGATATCTGTGGTGTTAAAAAATAAATAAAATAAAACAATAACGTAATAAATAAATAATAATAAAACCCCATAAAATAATATAAAAATAAATAAAATAAAACAATAACGTAATAAATAAATAATAATAAAACCCCATAAAATAATATAAAAATAAATAAAATAAAACAATAACGTAATAAATAAATAATAATAAAACCCCATAAAATAATATAAAAATAAATAAAACAAAACAAAAAAGTACTAAATCTATAATATAATCTATAAAATAATCTCAAACAAACACATTTGATCTGTAAAGACATGAAGTCAGCAGAGAAGTCATACTTTTATCTAGAGAGTTAGAGCAGACATTTGTTTTATTTATTCATTTCATTATTTTCATTACATTTAATTAATTTTCTGGCTTTTGTCGGTGTGATTGCTTTATGGATACAAACAAAACTTTATTTATGTCACTCCTCTTTTCCATATAAGATAAGTGAGATGTTTATTTTATGACATTTCCTGAATGTGAGTCACATGGGCTGATAAAACACAGAAGATCTTCAAATATTCTGAGATGAATCAGAACTCTGAGGCACTTCCTAACTCCCTCCTCTTCTTTCCAGAAGAGGATGAAGGATAAAGAACAGCTGATCTGATTCTGAGTGATGGATACATTCTGTGTAAATACTCTGTTCATTAGACTCTTCGTCAATCAGCAGAGAAACCACACACACTGAGAGGAGAACCCCTTCCAGGAATAACAAAGAGGTCTGAGACGGACAGACCGCAGCAACACAAAGCCCAGAAACCAGCATTGTTCTATATAAATGTTGCGTTAGCGGCAAATTAAAACACAGCTGCAGCTTCACTGGACACACACACAACATTAATAAGCTCATGACAGCAGCACAGATGTGTTTACACAGACGTCTGGAAGTCTGTCAGCTCCAAATCTGACCGGATCGGTTCCTCTAATCACACACAGACCCAGAGGACGAGCCCAGAACTCCACCAGCACCGTGCACTGCAGACCTGATGGAGCGTGTGTGTGGAGGAGCAACGAGAACACACTGACCGCAGATCACAGTCAGATAAATGCTATCGATCAATCGATTCATCACATTAACCAGTGAACATGTTAATGAAGTGAGTTATTAATGAGAAATAATAGCAGATCAACAGGAAGGAATTACAGTGGTAGTTGATCGGATATCCCAGCAGCCACTGCAGCTGAAGCACAGCCAGGAGGAGAAAAGGCCGAGAGCAGGAGGAAGCAGAGGATGCAGCTCAGACTCTCCTCCTGACACACACACTGACACAGACACAGACACACACACAGACAGACAGACACACACACACACACACACACACACACAGAGTGTGTGTGTGTTTCAGTGTGTTTTAACCTCATTATTCTTGGAAGCGCTGTGTGTTTGCAGAGCTCAGCCTGCCTGTAATCTCTTCATTTCCCTCCTGACAACATGTTGTTTCAACCTCTGTGATGAGGAAACCCAAACAAACCTCTCATCATCATCATGACCTGCTGCTGTCCTGGACGTGCAGCCAGAGGTGAAGCAGGCAGAAGGAGAAAGCCGGAGTGTAAAGGACCGTCTGATCCCGGCGTCACCGCAGGGCCCGACCCGACAGCACGGCGTTACTAGCTCCAATCAAGTCCTGACGGGGCCTTCAGAGTCTGAGCTCCGCTCCAGCATCATTAGCTTTCATCTCCTCCTTCTCAGGGATCCTTCCTTCCGCCCGTCTTTAGCATGGCCTGCACCTCATGGCCTGAAGCAGACATGTGTGCATGAGTCCAGCTCTTTAGGCCAGATCCTGCAGTAATGACTTCCAGCTCAGACTGCAGGTAACAAGCACTTCCTGGTGTCTGCCTGAGGACAACTGCTGAGCCGCTCACAGAGACAGAGACAGCAGAGACTCACAGAGACAGTCTGCTGCTGGACGCAAGTCCTCGCTGGAAGCTGACAGGACAAACCATCAATCAACAAATCAGATCAAAGAGGAAACACAAGGATCTCTGACAGCTAGCATGCAGCAGCTTGCATGTGTGTAGAGGACTGTTGTGTCTCTGTGAGGACAATATGAGCATAAAGACACTTGGACTGAAACAAACTGATCAAAGCAGAAAAGTATTCATGAAGCAACAGACACAGAACTGACAGCACTTCCTGACTGGACTCTGATTGGACAGAACTGACAGCACTTCCTGACTGGACTCTGATTGGACAGAACTGACAGCACTTCCTGACTGGACTCTGATTGGTCAGAACCAAACCTGGTTCAGCACCAGCTCGCAGGTTTGTTGAGAACTGACTGAACTGAGTTCAAAGACTTGATGGATTATGTGCTAATTTCTGTTTATTTGCTGATGATGTCTGCTTCTATAATCCAGAATAATCTAATCATCTCCTCAAACCGTTTACTGGGAACCTTTAACAGCTGAAGACAAACATCAGATACAGCTGGTAACCAGCAGCAGACACGAGACGTGTGCATCAGTCTTTGTGACAGAATCTGAAGGACTTCAGATTATAGGCTGCTCTCATTAATCCAGACTCAAATCCTTTCTTCATTCACCTCCTGTTGCAGCTTTCCAGCTTAACATTTAGGTTTTGCTGCATTACTCCCCCTCTGTCCCATCTGCTCACAGGGGAGGGCCTTTAAACACAGTCCATAAACGCAGCCAGTGAAGTTCATTAGGTCTGGCCTACTTCTGGAGGCGGGGGCGCCACAGAGGGGCCGGGGGGGGGGGGGGGGGGGGGGGGGGGGGATCCAGGTCTCCAGGGGCCTCAGAGCGTGGCTGAGAAAATGGACGTGTTTACCGAGCTGCTGTCAGGGCCCCCTCTTAAGTCTGTGCGCTGTCACATCAACCAACAATTAAATGGGGCTTTTATTGTGAAAGGGAAGCCGATAGGGACGGGAGCATCTGAACCACACAGACATCCACCAAGATCTATCTGTCCACTACAAAGACACACAAAGCAGAGCCATCACCTCGGAGTGTGTGTGTGTGTGTGTGTGTGTGTTTGTACACAGTACCAGAGGACGGGGGCGGCCTGTTGGGCAATCTGATGACAGAAAGACAATAGTGAGAGAGAGACCCCTCTGAGCTGCTCTCAAATTGGAACCAGGAGACACCAGTGAATGAAGCCTCTGTGCTTTTATGAAGCACACACACACACACACACACAGAAGGTCTTGGGGTAAATTGTGTAACCAGCCTCAGTGGGCTGTGAGCTGGCACAGCAGCAGCTGTCTGGCTGCACTTTCATTTGCCTCCATGAGAACGAATCGCCCCCTCAAAGATTTCACTCCTCAATCTGCATTTTCCAACTCATAAATTAATTTTAATTTTAGAAACTACACAACTCAGACAGTTTCTCACAGATATCAATAAGTAGGTTTTTATTTTTTCCTTTTGAAAAATCTGTCCAGGGGGAAATTGTATGATTGGAGGCGAGCAGACATAAACCAAAGACACGGTGATGAGACCTGATCTGAGCTGTGACAGTGTCCAGCTGCTGCTGGCGGCGCTACGTTTCCAAGTGTTTGCATCATCAGTGATGCAACAAAGACTTCTGGTGCTCAGCAGGAAACACACACTCACACTCTCTCTCTTTGTGTGACAAACTTATTGATCTGCCACGTAACCATAAACAGACTCTGTGTCTCACATGAGTCCCCCGGCTCCACAGAATGTGTTATTCACAGACTTAATAAAGAACAACAGCTTCTGATGGTTAAATCAGACCTTCGTTGTGTTTTTAATGAACAGGCTGCAGCTCATCCACCCTCAGCATCACACTGAGCGTCACCTGACCCTCTCCGCAGCGCCGTCCTCCTCCTGTAGAGGCCAGAAATCCCTGCACTGCTGCTGCAGAGCAGCTCAGAGCTCAGACTGGTGCAGTGTCGCCCCCGAGTGGCCACGTCTATACATTACAGAGTCTTTATTAAGTCTTTATTAAAGCTGATCCTCCATAACACACAGACATCCAGCAGGTCAGTCCATCAGTCAGACCCGAGCACAGGAGCTGCTCAGAACTTCACCACTTTAGTCTGCTTGGGTGTGACTTTCTTCACCGGCACATGGACTTCCTCGTGGTCTGCGCTCATGTTGTTGGACATCCAGCCGACAGTCATAGAGTTCGCTGATAGGATCAGAAAGATATCAAAGATGAGACACAGAGACACCGCGCTGTGACGGTGGACACACTGAGGACAGTCTGGGGACAGTAAGACTCACTGGCAGCCTGGTGCTCCGGACAGTCCTTCTGAAAATGTTCCACTGAGCCACAAACACGACAGCAGCCTCCTGCAAACACACGTGATGTATTTCCTCAGTACACACTTCACATAAATCAATCTTAATGAAAGGTAATCAATAATACAGAACATGATTTCAGGTGAATAAAACCAGATGTGCTGAATGTGAGTGTTTGTACCTTGTGCATAAAGTCCTTTGGGATTATCCGGGCAGGAGCGGGACAGGTGTCCAGTCTGACCGCAGATGAAGCACTTTGCATACGGGTATTCACCTGACAGGAAGGACAGGGTTAAAGCAGCGGTACAGATGCAGAGCTCTTACAGATGTGCATCACAGGTCCAGCTGTGAGCCTCACCCAGAGCAGGGTCCACTTTGGATCTGCATTTCTGGATTTCATGTTCGGTGGAGCCGCAGCGGTAACAAATGCCTCGACCCATCTCCTCGTCTCTGTCGGCCTCTGGACAGTCTGCCAGCCCATGACCGGGCTCCTGCAGTTAAACAAGCTGGAGGGAGGAGTCAGAGGAGAGAGGAGAGGAGTCAGAGGAGAGGAGAGGAGTCAGAGGAGAAGGGGGAGTCAGAGGAGAGAAGGAGAGGAAAGTCAGAGGAGAGAAGGAGAGGAGTCAAGAGGAGATGGAGAGGAGTCAGAGGATAGGAGGAGAGGAGTCAGAAGTAGAGAAGAGGAGAGACGAGAGAGTCAAGAGGAGAGGAGGAGAGGAGGTCAGAGTAGAGAAGTCATAGGTGAGAGGGGATGAGAATTCATAGTAAGTAGGGGAGCAGTGAAGTAGGTACATATGAGATAGGTGTCAGCGGAGGAGGAGGGGTCAGGAGGATATAGGGTAGTCATAGGAGTAGGAGTTCAGAAGGAGAAGGAGGTCAGAGGAGAGAGGGGAGTCAGAGGAGAGGAGTCAGAGGAGAGAGGGGAGTCAGAGGAGAGGAGTCAGAGGAGAGAAGAGGAGAGAGGAGAGGAGTCAGAGGAGAGAAGAGGAGAGACGAGAGGAGTCAGAGGAGAGAGGAGAGGAGTCAGAGGAGAGAGGAGAGGAGTCAGAGGAGAGGAGTCAGAGGAGAGAGGAGAGGAGTCAGAGGAGAGAGGAGGAGAGACGAGAGGAGTCAGAGGAGAGAGGAGAGGAGAGAGAGAGGAGAGGAGGAGTCAGAGGGAGAGGGTAGAGGAGAGAGAGGGAGTCAGAGGAGGAGGAGAGGAGTCAGAGGAGAGAGGAGGAGAGAGAGAGGAGTCAGAAGAGAGGAGAGGAGTCAGAGGAGAGAGAGGAGTCAGAGGAGAGAATAGAGGAGAGAGAGAGGTCAGAGGAGAGCAGGAGAGAGAGGAGGCGTCAGAGGAGAGGAGTCGAGGGAGACAGAGGAGTCAGAGGAGAGGAGAGGAGAGAGAGAGGAGTCAGAGGAGACAAACTAACATTGTAGAAGTGTGTTTGTGTCGACTCACCATGTTGTTCTTCTGGTATGCCTGCCTCTTCACCCTTCTGTCCTCCCTCCTCTGTCTTTCTTCAGAGCCGTTTCCACCTCCTCCCTGAGCTCCTGCTCGCCCTCCCTTGCTCCTCCTCCTCTTCCTCCTCCTGCTGGCAGTGACTGTCCGCTCTGCTGCAGATACTCCATGAAGCCGTTCACGTCCTCGTCCATGTACTCCTTCTTCTTACGGTTGGGTTTCTTCACAGCAGAGCCACCGGCCTGGGTCTTCCTCAGAGGGTCCCTCTGAGCTGCTGCTCCTCTTCCTCTTCCTCTTCCTCCTCCTCCTCCTCCTCCTCTCCCTCCTGCTCTCAGCTGACTCCATGGAGTGGCCTCGGCTGCTTTGTGTTTGTGGATGTTATTGGCTCTCGCCCACCTCGTCATGACTGCAAACAAACAACTGGAAAGGGAAAAAACAATCTTTACTTAGAACCATGACGGGCTTCAGGTAAATTCTCTGTGCTCTCTGAAGTTATTGTTAAATTTGTAAATAAAGGCAACAAGCAAGAAGACATTAATGGTTATTCTCATTCAGACCAGGAACAGATCTACACTACTGCACTTTTTCAACACATAGAACATAAAGAGGCTGATATTCTGCTATTCTCTTAATGACTAATAATAACTCTTACTTGTCAGTTTAACACTTCAGATCTGGACCTGGTCTAATGGCTTCTGGCTTGGAATAAAAACACAAAAATGTTCTTCTTTAAAGCTCAGCTAGCTAAAACTGTCCGCCTCTGTGTGTTGTTTAGCGAGTTATTGTTAATAAACAGCGATATATTACATTTAAAGGTTAACACACTTGAACAGACTGTGTACGATGTCAAAAGTATATGATTAGCATGTTAGCACAGCAGCTAGCGGTGCGCTAACCCACCGGAAGTTAATTTTACAGCTCAGAATCCACAGAGCTGATGTTTAAAAAGCGGAAAAGAAAGTTTTCTGTTTCCGATCGACGATAAAACATCGTTTCCAAGTAAACATCAGCGCCTCAGCAGCGTTACCTTCACACGGCTTTCCTCCCATGTGTTTGTTTTCACCGGAAGTGAAGTTTTCTTCTTCTACGGTGTCAGAATCTGTTTGACTCTTCTTCTCTGACTGTTTGCGTCTTGGCGCCCCCTGCTGCCCGGAAGACACGCGGAAAAACAAGGCGTCCTTTTTCTGTGAGAATTAACTGAGAATATGAATAAATAATGTGATAAAGTAAAAATACTTCATCACGTGAACAATATATTAACAGATACAGAGATATGATTGGTTTATGTTTATTCTATAAGAACACAGCTTTTGTATTATCTCGTATCATCTCTCTGAACTAGTTTAATTTTACAGTTCTACAGTTCTGTTTTATTCAGTACTTTTCCTCCTTTGTTTACTTTGAGTACCTCAGATATATGTAAATGAACAGAACACACAGTGAGCAGACAGAACCATTGATGAGGGGTCTCTGGTCCTCACAGCAGGACTGACAGCAGCTGATCTGACTTAATGAGACTAATGAGGCAGCAGAGCTGGCAGTGAGCGTCCTGCTGTCAGACAGCATGCTGCCTCTGCTCGTTGCTCTGTTGGTGTCTGCTGAGTACCTGGACGGGGGTAAGGAGTCCTCACCTCACCTGTTGGATATTTTCTCTGGACAAACAAACACTGGATGTGTGTCTGCTGTTGTGTTTCAGTGAGCTGCAGTCCTCTGCGGGAAGCCAGGCAAGGTGCACAGATCTGCTTCCAGCCTGGATTGATCAATATTGATATTTACGAGTGTTTGACTGTGTACCTGTGTGTTCAAAGCACCGAAGAAGGACTGGCTCATCGATGCAGTGAATTACATCAAGTCCAACCCAGAGACTTTAGAAGGTAAACTACACTTTACTGCACTAAAAGAAGTGGACTGAGATCTTCATCCTTTTTTAACAACTAAACAAAGTTTTGAGGAGACCTGATGTTATTCAGCTAAACGGAGCTGATTGTGTGTCACTGATGTTCATTCAATAAGTTTCTTTTCTTCAATTATTTTTAATTCACTAAACTTTTAGGCAAAGCATCAAAAATACTGAAACAATCATGTGACCATATGCATCTTAAATCACACGTTATTTGTTTGTTTCTGTCTCAGAGGTGATGTCTCCTGACCCCGCCGTGCAGGAAGGAGACATGATGCTCTCTGTGAGTAACACTTTGACATGAACGGATTTATTGCATGTGAACGCCAGCACGCAGCCTCAGAAGGAGCTTTATGCATCAAAGCAACGTTCTTTGGCTCCGCGGTGATCTGCCGTAAATGTTTTCACCAAAGATGACCACAGGAGGGCCCCAGATACACAAACATCATTTCAATGAGGCAGAAAAAGTCAAACCTGCTCAGGCTGATGCCTTCACTGGTGATGATGAATGTAGCCGCTCAGGACGGACAAACCAAACAAAGAGGGAGTTTTGACTGTAGATTTTTTTTAAATACAGGTGTGTTCAATCTAAATCCTCACCACTAGATGGCAGTAACCCTCACACACTGGTCCATTAAATGTGTTTTGGATTGTTAGAAGGATGACAGAGCCAACAACTCAATTACGTTTTCTTTATACAGCTCATTTTACAATCAGAACTGCCTCTAGAAACCTTGAGCAGGACCCGGCTCATAAAGAGAACCTTCCTGCTGACAGTCTGATATAAACTATTGTGTTTATATTATAATGGAGCTAGTCCATGTAGAGCCTTGTAGGTAAGGAGAGGGTTTTTGAAGTGCATTCTTGAGCCCACTGGGAGCCAGTGAAGAGAAGCTAGAACAGCAGAGATATGATCCCTTTGGCTGCTTCCTGTCAGAACTCTAGCTGCTGCACTCTGAGAGAGGATGCTCCTGATCTTAGCAATATTATGGAGGTGAAAGAAGGCGGTCTGAGAGACCTGTTTCACATGAGGGATAAACCACATGATCAAAGATAACTCTGAGGTTCCTCACAGTCGCACTGGAGGCCAAAGTGATACCGTCCAGAGAGAAAGTGTTATCAGATGATCTAGATCTGAGATGTTTGGGTCCAAAAACAATGACCTCAGTTTGTTTAATGGTTTGAGTTTAACAGTAAAAAGTTGGAGGTCATCCAGTCCTTTATGTCCTTCAGACATGCCTGTAGTCTGACTAGCAGCTCCATTTCTTCAGGTTTCATGGATGAATACAGCTGGGTATCATCAGCATAACAATGAAAGTTTATGCTTCTGGATGATGTTTCCTAGAGGGAGCATGTAGAGGGTGAACAGGATCGGTCCGAGCACTGAACCCTGTGGAACACCGTGATTAACCCTTGTATGCAGCTGGAAGAACGTCACTCTTTTATAGTGTGTATGAAGGTGGAAAGTAGGTCATTGTCTCTGCAGACTGACAGGAACGCGGTGGCCAACATCTGGCCGAAGCAGCAGATCCCGTACGTCATCAGTCCAGACTTAGGTGAGCAGTCGTCGGATTAAAACACCGGAGTGACGCTCAAAGGAAGCTGCTTCACTGTCTGCACATCCTGTTTTTTTTTCTCCAGCTAATCGGAGAGACGACATCCTGTCCGCCATGGCGATGGTGTCCAAACCCACCTGTGTGACCTTCCACCCGCGAATCACCGAGATGAACTACCTGCAGTTCACAACCAGCACAGGGTGCGTACAGAGGCTGATCAACATGGTGATGATGTCATCAGGAAGCCTGCAGCGGTGTGATTCATCACTCTGTTCCAGCTGTGCGTCGTTTGTGGGCCTTATAGGCGGCAAGCAGCCTGTGTTTGTGGGCCCCCACTGCATGGTGGGTAACATCGTCCATGAGATCCTTCACACGCTGGGGTTCCAGCACGAGCACACGAGGATGGACCGCGATCAGTACATCACCGTTCTGTCTCCTAACATCATGGAGGGTAAGAGTTGACCACAAAACCCACGAACAAAGATCACTGCAGCTGCACAGAAGAATTTAAAATCCTCCAAAAGTAGCTTAGCATGAACAAGATCCAGTAAAATCTAAAAGTCCTGTCCTCCTCAGCAACCAGCAGGAAGCCATGATGGAGTCACATGTGAGCAGCAGTCACATGACCAACACTGAGAGAGTCTCTGTCTGACCTGTGTGTTTCAGGGATGGAGATAAACTTCCAAAAATACAAAGGTGAAACGTTTGATCTTCCGTATGACGTCAGCTCCATCATGCACTATGGAAGGTAAAGAGTCTGAAAGCAGGTACAGATGATCTGTGTTCATGCTAACGAACTGTTTCAGTGGGTTTTTCTCCAGGAACGGTAAGCCCACCATCCTCTCAAAGAAACAGGTGAGCGACATGGGCCAGAGGGTTAGGATGACGGACCTGGATATCAAGAGAGTCCGACGGCTCTACAAGTGTGGTACGCACAACACGACACCACAATCTGTGCACAGGGTGTCAGCCTCATCTTCATCTCATCTTCCTCAGATGCAGTGAAACAGCCTGCTGCTGCTCAGGAGACAAAGAAGAACCTGAAAACATGGCGCGATGACACCAGCAGACAGACGGCCTAAACAGAGCTCGGACTTCTCAATAAAACGGACAAGAATCTGATCGATCCGTCTCCATCACTAATCAGAGCTGCAGCAAAAACACTGACTGAGAGCTGAACCACAGAAAGGAGCAGCTGGTCCGTCCACCTCAGTCCTCAGTCCCCTGTGCTGATACATCCAACCATGGGGGAGTCCTCAGAAAAGGCCTTCAAGCCACTAAAATACCACTTCAAACCACTAGAGGGTGCAGTGATAGTCATGAGTCATGGTCACAAAAGCAACAATGGCTAACAGCTAAGTTTAACCAATAAAAATCAATTTGTTTTGTTGAAGTCCGGTACAAAGATCATCCAAAACACCTGCATAGTTAAAGGCTGCCTTCTAACCTGTGTTAGAGAGCTCCACAGCACACACTCACCATCACACACACCCAGAGTGACACAGGAGGACCTCATGTCAGCAGCTGTGGTCTATAAAACTGATGCTGTTCTGCAGTAAACCTGACGCCCAGCTGCTGCAGCATCCTGTTACCAGAACTGAAACAACACTGCCACCATCAGGTCAGTCTGCAAAGTACAGCCTCTGCTGGGTTTTTGTGATGTTCAAATGCCTTCACGTTATAAGTTATGGAAAAAGTTACAGAGGTCAAAGGTCACTGTCACTGTGACCTCAGAGGAAAAAGGCCTTTAAACCCATTGATAGGTTTGAAATTCTTCAACAAGATTCATTTGGTCTTCACCTTTCAAACTATAAGTATTCCTTCGATCAGACCAGTGTTTTGTGTGTTTACCTCGACATGTTTCGACTGCTTCCTGCAGTCTTCTTCAGACGTCTCTTCAGAGGTCTGATCGAAGGAATACTCTTACAGTTTGAAGTTCTTGCTGCCTTTCAAATAAAATGATCAAATTCTGTCCTTCTTAACAGAAAGAACCCAAACACTCAGAAGGAATCATCATTGAACTTTCCCATGGTCTTTAAATGCATCATGTATGATCTGAAAATCTGATCAGATCATAGCTTCAGGTATTTCCTCCAGTTAAAGTGATGCTGAGCCTCTGTAACCTGGAGAGGAAGCGTTCCTGCAGCGAGGCCGCGAGCTCAGACTCCTTATTTCACATGTACATAAATGATTGTCTGTCACAGAATTCAGTGAGTTCCCGCAGCGCTCCATCAGAGCATTAATCTCTGTGTGTATCCGCCCACAGAAAGGCGCATACATTTCCATTATAATACATATTCAGCACGACTTTGTTTTCATGTTATTAAAGACGGATTGCAGGTTTTTAATCAGAGCTAAAGAAAAAGGAAGAGACTCTAATGGCGTTTTAATTACAGGGGTGACTGTGTGGAGTAATGACAGACAATGATGAGCTATAGCCTGCACACACACAGACAGATTAAATGTGAAGAAGTTTCATATTTATCTATAAAAATAATAAAGAGTGCAGAATGACTGAACAAGTGGCAGAATTCTTCTTTCTATCTTGTGTGTGTCTGAACTTAGAGGAGCAGAAATCAGCTCACGATAGAACACATGAAAACAAGGACCTCATCTGGTGTGGAGGGAGAGAAACCCAACCGCTGCTGAAGTCAGTTCCATGTTGCATGCTCGGGTCCAGCGGCACCGAGGGACCATCAATAAATCACTGAGTGACGGTTTTCAACAAAAAGGTTTCAAACCTAAACCATGATTTAAAAGAGGTCAGATGGACCTGGACCCATCCGGAGCACTTCTTCTGACTGATGTGTGGCTGCTACACAGACAGATGCTTAACAGCTGATTCCGTTTTCCTCCTCATGCCATGCTGAGTAAGTGACTCCAAACCTATAAGCTGTGTTTCTGCAAGAAGTGTGGATCCTTTGATTTCTGCCTGGAAGGCAGGACAGACCTGTCCAGGGTGGACCCCGCCTCTCAGCCCCTCCGTGGCCCTGCCCTGCAGGACGAAACGGGTTCAGATGATGGATAAATGGATGATATCCTAAAACATTTAAAAAAAGAAGAAGCCTCAAACGAGGTCTGTCTATTTACTGTAACAGAACCCAGCAGGTTTGCAGTCCCTCCCCGCATGAAACTGAACATAATGAAAAAAAATTCAAGTCATTTTGTAAACTAACTGAATCATCAGGATGAAGAGGTTGATAACGACACTGCGAGCCGCTGCCTGTCCAGTATCCAACCTGAAACTGACTTCAGCTCGGTGTTCTCAGACACGTTCAGGGCAGGACGCGCAGGGAGGGAAGAGTCTTTGGGTCTGTAAGGAGCAGCAGAATCACATCAGAACATGTTCCTGAGGTGTCTGAAAGCGGAATCACTCTTAAACCTCCATGTGCGCGGACTCGCGGAGCGCACCGCCCGCCTGGACACTCTGGAGTCCTGTGCGTAAAAACGCGCGTCGGTCACATCCGCATCAGTTCCTCCCTCAGAGAGCGGAGCGTCTCCAGGGCTGAGAGGAGCTCCGCACGCTCACACATCAGCGCATTTATCCTCCTTCCTGTCGGAGACAAACAGAGCAAGCATCGATCTCTTTTCCTCCTCCAGCTCATCCTCACAGCGGCCGGATCCCCGTGTGTTCCACAGCTGTTCCCTCCAGTTTCTCCGCTGAGATCAGCGCACTCACAGCGGACCTCCTGCCTCCGTTTGCCGGACCTCCGATGACGCATTAGCGGATACTTTAATTTGAAAACCTGAAGAAAATAAACTGTTGAAGTTGTGGAGGCTGCAGAGCTGCAGGTTCCAGTAAGTACACGTTTAATGAGGATGTGTGTGTAGCAACAGATCTGGTCACTGTATAAATGATGATTTATTTAAAGTCAGAACTGTGTTTGACTAAAAGTCCAGGATGCAGCTTTAACTCAGTCTGAGTAACTCATCACAGACCCAGGCAGGTGTCAGTGAGCTCTGCTGTCTGCACTCCACACACAGCGTCTGTATCACGGTCTGTAGCTGGAGGAGTTCTCTCTGACAGCACTGCTCCACTGATAAATGTGGCAGCACAAAATGAGCGTTTCCTGTTGTGTACGCTACTCCTGACCTTAGAGGAAGGAGCAATCTTCTGTAACCATGGTAACCAAGACCCAAACAATTTAATCTATTACAAAAAAATGGAGATTGAAAGTGACTTAAAACAGCAAGGAGTGTGTGAAAACAAAGCGATGATAACTCAAGTGCCAAAAGCTGCAGTTCCTCCAGTGTCCACTAGAGGCTGGCTCCAAAATCAGGGCGCACAGCTACACAAACCAGTCACTTCAAATCCCAGATGGCGCTCTGAGACAGTCCTGCTTCTCTCCTGACCCCTGCTGTCAATCTTTGTCTTGCAGATGTCCAGATCCTTGTGCAGAGGTCACATGGCGTCACCGTGAGCCCCTCCTTCTGATGACATCCACTTATTGATGTAAAAAAAAGTTCTGCTACCGCTCCTCTCACTTTAAGAGACCGATAAAGACGTCCCACCATCATGGCCGCTGCTCCAGACACCTTGTGCCTGGCGGATCTCAGCGGACTCCCCAACAGAAACATCAGCCTCGTCTCCGGCGCCCGCCCTTGCAACCGGAGCAACATCAGGAGCTCGTCCTACAGCCCACAAGCCACTGCAGCCTTTGCCATCGCTATCACCTTCATGATGGTTCTCACCATTGTGGGGAACATCCTGGTCATCATTGCCGTCCTGACATCACGATCCCTGAAGGGCGCACAGAACCTCTTCCTGGTGTCACTGGCTGCTGCAGACATTCTGGTCGCCACACTGATTATCCCCTTCTCACTGGCCAATGAGCTGCAGGGCTACTGGGCCTTCACCTCCATCTGGTGTGAAATCTACCTGGCACTGGATGTTCTCTTCTGCACCTCCTCCATTGTGCACCTGTGCGCCATCGCACTTGACCGCTACCTGTCAATATCTCGACCCGTGTCTTACGGCACCATGAGAACTCCTGTGCGGATCAAGGCGGCCATTATCGTGGTCTGGCTGATTTCTGCCGTCATCTCCTTCCCTCCTCTTCTCACGCTGGACAAGAGCGAAGGAGGCGAGGAGGTGTGCGAGCTAAACGACGAGCGCTGGTACATCCTCTACTCCACCATTGGCTCCTTCTTCGCCCCCTGTGTGATCATGATCCTGGTGTACGTGAGGATCTATCAGATCGCTAAGCAGCACACGCGCTGCCCGCCCGGACAGAAGCCCAAAGCAGCAGCAGGAGGAAACGTCAGCGCGGCAACAGGTGAACCTCCTGCAAAGGTATCCGAACCCAACGGTGCCGATCAAGGACCTGCAAGCCAACAAGAAAAACCTAAACTGGATTCGACGCCAAACACCACTGAGCATCCTCCATCAACAGCACCCCCACAGGATGACCATCGAAACCTCCCACCTGAGCCACAGGATCATCCAGACAAAGGAGAGGAAGCGCTTCAGGACAACGCCTCCAGCTTCGGCTCTGACAATGAGGAAGGTGTTCTGGCAGAGAATGCCAAAAAAGAGCCAGGAACTGAACCTGACAAGCAAACCTTTGAACTGTCCCATCACACTGGACTTAAAGCTCAGGCGCTGAAGCTGGCCTGCAGACACAAAAACACCATGGCCACATCATCTGGCACCAAACTGGTACCTGAGGAAGGAACGCCAAAGTCTCAGGGGATGCCTGTGTCCCGCCGCAAGGCCATGATGAACCGGGAGAAGAGGTTCACCTTCGTCCTCGCGGTGGTGATGGGGGTGTTTGTGATTTGCTGGTTCCCCTTCTTCTTCTCGTACTCCCTCCAGGCTGTGTGCCCCGACACCTGCAAGATCCCCAAACCTTTGTTCAAGTTCTTCTTCTGGATCGGATACTGCAACTCCTGCCTGAACCCGGTCATCTACACCATCTTCAACCAGGACTTCAGGAAGGCCTTCAAGAGGATACTGTGCAGGGACACCAAGGGCACGCTGATCTAGAGAGGACGTTTTTATCAGAAACAATTTCAGTCTGTCTTCAGCATAAACTATTCGTAAATCAGAAAAGGAAACTGCGTCCATTTTCTGTCCTCAGACTCTGACAAAGAGGACGGTCTCAGAAAGACACAGTCAAGTGGTTGAATCCATTATCCTTAATGTTATTTAAGAATACACTGTAATTGAGGGAGAATGATTTGATTGTATTTGAGGCGGAAGTCAGGAAGATACAGGGTCTGCTCAGTGTGTGTGTGTGTGTGTGTGTGTGTGTGTGAATGCCGCAGAGGAAAGTGTCCTAAGGGTCTGACTGGACGAGAGCATCACTAAGTGTCCTTTATCACAGATAAAACGGGCACTGAGGGGACAACGAGATCACGGACATGTGAGCGTCCCGGTCTCTGGGACGTTATGACGGACGGCTCCTGTGGATGTTACACCTCTGCCTGGGAGGAGCTCATTACTGGAGCAGCCAGGGGCTCAGAACTGGAGCAGGAAGCTGAAATCAGCAGAAAGAGTGAAGCTGTAGGTGTGAATGTGAGGCGTGATGAGCGCAGCTCCCCTGCCGGCCTTTAATCTCCCCTCTCCTTTAATGTTTTCAGGGAGTCGCTGTGTGTTTGTGTGTTTTCAAGGGGCTTCTGCAGCACTCGCCAATTAAATAGGTTTTAAAATATAGCAGAAAGGATCCAAACAAGGGCTGAAACTCATCTTTACACTCATACTGTTCTCTAAGCAGTAAATGACTAATCTGTGTAAAAATAATCATCATCAATAAGAAAAACATTCCAAAGAGGTCCAGCTCTGTGTGTAAACCCAGAACAGAACTCTGTTTTCTTTCTGTGATCTTTAAATTTGGGCTTTTATTTTGACGTCTCCTAAAACAATGGACCATTTTGTGTTGTTTTGTTGTTGTTGTTGTGTTTGGTTCTAAAACCACCTCATTTTATTTTGTCGATTTGTTTGTGAAGAACAAAGGTATGAGCTGTGAAGGGTGTTTTTGTGGACCCAGTATGGACCTCTGAGGGACACCACAGGTGATCAATGATATACAAACATATGGAAACAACCACAATGACCACAGCAGGACCTCAGTGTGTCTCTGTCTGTCCTCCATATTTGGACTGTGTCTTTGGTCTGAAAATGACAGATGGATTGGGCCAGTTTAAGTTATGTCAGTAACAGCTGTGCAAACAGACGTTAAAACTAATGTGACTTTTATAATGTTACTCGGGTTTGTTCAGAGCTTTTAGAGTCCTGCAGACCGCCTGTTCCACGGAGCGCCCGGTCCTTTCACAGCCTTTAATGAACATGATGAGCCGCTTGTGTTCTCCCTGCCAAAGCAATACACACTGAAGGCGAGCTCCACGCTGACCCAGGCGACGAGCAGAATCCCCGATGAAGACGCCCTCCTCACCGTGTGTGTGTTTGAACTGCATGTTTTTCACAGATGCATCTCTTATCTTTTAAAAGCCAGACTGACAGAAGCATCCAGTGCAGGACACCCTGTAAGATAAGGCCGCTGCTGCAGTTTGTACAGTATTAGCTCCTTAAACATAAATCAGTGTTCTTGCTTGTCATTTTAAAGTCCTATTAAAATTAAAATGCATGTTTTTTTCCTGCTATTATACCGATCCTGCTTTATATCCTGTGGTCTGCTTTGAGACACTGTCCTCCAATGACCAGAATGTGACCTTTGACATAACAATATAAGTGTGTCAATGTTTTATGAACGAAGAAGAACCAGAAGAACTGGAAGACGTGAAAAACAGCATTTACACCGATGCTCCGGTTACACAGCTGCCGAGGCACATAGCTTAATGCTGAAACGTTTCCTGCAGAACAAAACTACAAAACCTGCCAAAATCTAGACAGCTAACAGCTAGCCTAGCTTAGCAGCATCATGTCGTCCCCCCCCCCCCCATGGAGCTGGATGTTTCAGAGTGGATCCACTGTGAGCAACAACACAGCAGAGAATAATAAAATCAAAAAATTTAGCATCGCTGCTTTCTGTCCCAGTGTTTTAGTGGAATTGTGTTTGTCTGCTGCACTGAACATCAGGCACATCTTAAGAGTTTAAAGGCGGCTTCAACATCCTGTGTACAATCGACAGGCTCAGACGGTGACTAACCATCACTTCTGTAGGTTTAAAAACAGCATGATGTGAAGGAACAGCTGCTTCTTTCCAGCAGCAGCAGAGCTTCAGAAACATCAATAAAACATCTTTACAGTTGTTCCAGGGTTCAGGAGAATATAAAGGAGTCATATTCTGGTGATGTTTGTGGGTATTTGTGGAGTTTATGGAGCATCGTGCTGCAGCATGACTGACGGTAACAAAGGATGTCACATGGCTGAGGCTTAATACGCCGCCATAAAAAAGACATTAAAAATCTAATACCATCATAACGGCAGGATGCCTCCGAGCTATCAATCTGTCATCACACACGTACAGAGATGGATGCTTCTCTGTGGCACCATGCAGCCGATCATCTGACACGCGAATGGACTTCACCGTGTCTGATGCTGTACCAGGGGCGGAGGGGCCCGCCGGGCTCACGTCACGCCATGTTTGGTATAAATGTCCCCGTTTAAGGCCGGTGACACACTCGTGTTTCTGCCTTGTTGTGCGTGGCTGAACCTCCTGCAGCGTGACAACACTGTGCGCAACATTCACGCTCCTGCGGCCTGTTTGTTTACGTGTGTGTGTGGTACCGCTGGCCTCTCATGGTTTACATTAAGGAGCATTTCAAGTGTTTTCCATTATACAATTTGAAAAAACGTCCATGTGTGAGCTGCATCAATATGTAATATGGCTGAATTATTCACAACACTTCGCCTCCCGAGTGATCCTGGGTTCACTCAGATGTTAACATGCAGCGAGGGAGTGTGTGTCTGTGTGCGTGACAACACAACAACGGCTCATGTTTCAGTAAACAGTGGATACAGCTGGTAATAGGAGCACAACACATCCATAATCCCATAATCCCACCTTCCAGGCTCCAGGCTCTGAGCTGGTGCTGAACCATCAGAGTCCAGTCAGGAAGTGCTGTCAGAGACACAACAGTCCTCTACACACATGCTAGCTGCTACATGCTAGCTGTCAGAGAGCCTGAGCAGCTTGTTGACTTTCCTCTATGATCTGATTGGCCGGCCTGTGACGGTCCTGCTACTGTACATTCATTGATATTACAGCGTAAGATCTCTGCCATGAAGCTGTCTCATGACTTCACTGCACTGACAGTATTTCAATCAGGAGAGACTAGATGTTCAGATGGGAAAGAATTTATTGAAATACAGTGAATGAATGAATGAAATGTGCTTTGGCGTTATAGACCCTGATGCGATGACCGACATCCGAAGGGGGAAAGGACAGGAGATGAGGCCGCTTAGGCAGGAATCCCCCCGGGTCTAGACCTGGTGGCGGTGGTGAAGGAGCAGAAGAGCAGGGGATGAGAGGCCTTGTCCTGATGAGGAACTGGTGGAGCTTGGGGTGGAGGAGGGTTGCCGAGATCGAAAGACAGCTGGAGAGGAGACGGGGAGATTTTTAAATGAATTGCTGAGCGGTGATTGGGCAGGAGAGGAGCGAGGGAGTTGCTCTCTATTACCCAGCTGATTAGGTGAGAGGCAGAAAAAGAGAAAGGGGTGAGGGAGCAGGCGGGACAGGAGTGAGGAGGACGAGAGAAGCGGTTGGAGGGAAGTGATGAAAGAGTGGAAATAGTCTTCCTGATTGAACTTGCGCTAAGAGCTTCATATAACTCTGGACGGAGTATCCATAACACCAATCGCAGGTTTTTGAGGAGCCATGTTGAGACGCTGTGGGAGGCTCCCAGTCCGCCATGTTGGCGGTGTCACACTCCAAATACAGACAAAGAGGTGGAGCGTGAGTGGAGCAGAGGCAGGAAGCTCGCACTGGGATTTGGCAACCATCTGTTATCAGTTATCAACTAGTATCTATTGCACAGATGAGTGGAGGTAGAAGCGGTTTGTAGATTTAACTGTACAAAGTCCACCAAGAGACTGAAAAAATAAATATTGTACAGTACAGTGTGGTGTAGGATCTGAATCTATATATTCATGCATCAACTATGTGCAACGCTTCGATGAGAGCTGAACGTATTCTGCAGCTGTGCTGAGGAGACAGTGTGTGAGCAGCAACGTGTGGTCTGTCGTTGAAGAAAAGCCTGGATGACCGCCGGCCTTTTCTTCATTCTGTGCTCCTTCATCGCCTGCGGTGCCTCCACGCCGGCTGCCTCCGCCCCAGGCGACAGCTTCTCTGAGTAAGTGACACGTGTCGGCGGGAGGCGGAGGACGAGCTGATGTGTCACGACTGTGAGTGGACGGGTGAGTCCAGGGCAACACGCTGTGATTTACTGACACGTCTCACAGCCTCTGCAGCAGCATCATGAATCACATGATGTGTATGAGGTGGAGTTTGATGCCGGCCAAACATCCTGATCATTGCTCCATTCTACTCTGATAAAAAACCTCCTTTAAATGACCCAATGTTACCCAATACATAAAAAAGGTCGATAAAAAGAGCCGCTGCAGGCGATGCAGGGCAGCTCATGTTTGCTCTGACGCTCCATGTAGAGATGAATATTTTACAGATCCACGGTCAGGCTTCATCTCCGAGGTGGTCAGTGGGTCGATGGCTAGCAGCACTGAACGAACACGGAAACAACACATGGTGCTGTGACACTGAACGCCCCGTAAAACCAAAACATCTACAGTATAATGTTTCTACAAGGTCAATACAAATACTAGAAGTACCCAATCTGTGTGTGTGTGTGTGTGTGTGTGTGTGTGTGTGTGTGGTGTGTGCGTGTGCGTGTGTGCGTGTGTGTGTGCGTGTGTGCGTGTTCTCGTCCTCTCGCTGGAGTCTGACATTTAACCATGTCACAGCAAACCCCCTGAAGCACAATGGCTACTTTCTAACAGGATAACGTCCTGATTTGTTTGAACACAACAGAATTGGATTTCTCTCACACACACACACACACACACACACACACACACACACACACAGGCCGTGCATTTATCCTCTTGCTAATCTAAGCCCCCTGCTGGCTGGATGCGGTATAGCACATTAGCTCCGCCCCCTCTATGCTAGCAGGTGAAGAAGTTTTCAATAAAAATCTGATAAACGCGCCTGAAGAGGTCGATGTTTTCTCAGTGGCTGCTGGAGACCAACCTTGGAGCAGACAGTAATGATGGAATGCTAATTTCTGAAGTAATAATTAAAGACATCATAGATCTGCAGAGGGCTGCGGCTGACATGTAATGACCGAGTGATCTGAGAGATGTTTATCTGCTCAGCTGACTGAACCTCAGTGTTAAATAAAGGATATCTTTGGTTGAGAGGCTGGTGTGTGTGTTGGAGTGTGTGTTGGAGTGTGCACCTCCAGGACAAGCAGGAGGGCCGTTCAGCAGCATGAGTGCTGGATAATTGATTTCGGGGAGGTGTTTCAGGGTTACAGTTGTTAGTCATGCATTTATGCTGCTGGAGAGCGGAGCAATCTGTGTGAGATGCTTTGTGCTGAAGCTGCACTTCTCCGGGTCACGGAGTCGCGCTTTGCTTACGCGTCTCTGCAGATTTTTCTGGATGTTTGGCAGTTGGAGAGGTTGTCAACGACGCCTGTGCAGACATGTGCCTGGGAAGGCTGAATTAACGAAGGCGTAGCTGGGTGAACCTGTGCAGGATAAAGCCTAAACCTGAGGAGGACGTGGGGTCTGCTGTAATTTAAACATCAAACATGCAGCGTGTGGTGCAGGTATTCGTAGCTGCAGCCGGTCTGTAGACGCACTTCAAACACACGATCCCTCACTTTCATCTGAAACGCACTTGTCCCTGTTACACAAACACAGGGGAGACGTCCAACAACTCAGAAATGCTCCGTGTGCACTCCTGACCTGCTCGTCTGTCAGCAGCAGGCTGAGTTACAGTCTGGAGTGCTGCCGGGTGTTTGTGTTTGCAGCTCCTGAAGGAGGAGTGACAGCAAAAGTCCAAAAGATGGGGCGCCATCGGGGTGGAGCTACAGCTCAAACGCTGCATTTAATGTAAGAACAATCCACGTTTCATGTCACACATTTGTGCGTTTTTGTCTTAGAATGTTCAAATATGAAGTCAAATATCAATTTTTATCCTACTTTTCCCATAGACTTGTGGTTTTGTTGCGTTTAGTTTTGCAAATTTCAGAAATAACACATTTTCATAGAGTTTCTAAAAAATGTGTATTTGGTGTCAAGAATGATCCTAATATTTCACATTTATGATTTTATGTATGATGTCAGGAGAGGTTTTCTCATCCCTTTAGTTTCTTGTATATTTATGAAAATTCAGGTTCCGTATAAATGATTAAGATGACAGCAGATTACAGCACCATATAAAAAGTCGACATGTTCTGCATGTAAAGAAGCAACAGGGAGGTAAACAGAGTCCTGCTCGGCCAACACAGAGGACGACATCTCAACCACACACACACACTAAAAGCTGGAACTAAAAGCTTGAAAAGCATTAAATGATGATAGCCATTAATTCCAGATTACTGTACACAGCACATAAAAGTCACCCATTCAGGTCAGCCAGCATCAGGAGAGAAAGGAAGCGGTTGGCAGCATTATGAACCACAGTGAGATCAGCTGATAGAGATAAAACACAAACAGATTCTAAACCCTGATTTCCTGTGAACGGGCTAATTATTCCATACGCAGCTCTGCAGAAATCTTTCTGCATGAAGCTTCTCCAGAAAAATAATAATACATGACAAAGAAAAACATCAGCCGGCTCCATTAGACGGAGAGGAGGAGGAAGAGGTGAAACATGGGGGAGGCAACTGTGAAAAATGACTGAAAATTAGACCTAAAATAAGAGGATGGAAGGTGGGTGGTGCAGGATGGATGGACGAGGACGCCACGACAGATCCAGTGTAATGAAGCGTGCGAAGCAGAAGGATTAATGCAGAACATTCACTCCGATTCTGTCCTGCAGGTCAGGACGAAACGAAAAGCACACAAATGATTACAGGAAAAATGTGGTGCAGACAAAGTACTGTGGCTTATCGGGCCCCCGGAGACCACAGCTGTGTGACTGTAACACACACAAGTACCAGAGTGGCACAACATGGCCACAACGAGACAGGGACACAAAAAACAGCTCTGCTGCTCTCAGAGAGCTCTGAGGGTTTCCTCCCTGTGAGGCGGTCTCCTCTCTGCTGAGGGTTTTTTTGTCCGCCTGTAGTTCAGACAGATGATTTTCTCTCCGGGAAGATGCGGGCACCATTTTTTAATATGCCACCATTAAGAGCGCTGCCCACCACCGCCTCTGGAGAGCTGCGGTATTGTCAGCGCCTCCCCCTGTGGGACCCTACGTGGGTGCTGCTCATTCTGCTCCTCGGCAGAGAGCCTTTGCGCCGCCATCACCGCCCATCGCTGTGCATTCAGAGCAGGTGACGCACTGCGTACCTGGAGTCGCCACGGCCCGACGGACGTAGGCGACAGAGGGATGGGAGTCCCGGGTACTCACAGAACACTCATACATCATGTGGACTGTGAAACAGTACAGGTAGTGGCTTCAGTGTGCCACCACAACTCCAACTGTACCTCACTGAATGTATGTTTATTTTAACTGCTTGGATCGAACCACACATGTAATATGACAGCAAACCTCCAGCTGGCAGCTAATCAGAGCTAGAGGTGTTGGTGTCTAGTATAGAAATCATCTAACAACCAACATGAAGCTAACATGCTAACATACTAACCAGAGAGCATCAGTGATGAAGCGCTTCAGATAAAAAGTCTGGACAATTACAGTGGGAAGAATCAGATGTTTTAATCTGTGTGTGTCAGATGTCGAGTGTGCATGAAATTCAACTTTAATGCAGCCTCCGGTTCTTATGAACGGAGAGAGAGAATCAGTGGGCTGCCTCTATAATGCATCATATGTATGTATGAAAAAACGTGTAATCTGAATAAATAACTAGAAAACGGAAGAATAAAGAAGAAGAAGAACAAGTTTGCTGCAGCTGAAGCTTTGCTTTGATGCTGATGTGAAGGATTGCTCTGAATTGCTGGAGAATCGGAGCAGTTCAGAGCTTTGATGCCTCTGTGTGTCAGCCTGTCACCATGGTAACAGCAGAGGAGACCTCAAAAACCACTCCAACTTTGAGAGCCTGGCGTGCGGAAACGATTCGGAATTCGAAAATTCTGAATACAAGTTTGATAGAGCAGCATCTGATGAGCATTTTAAGACTAAACTGGAGTCTGTAGCTTGAAATCTGTAGGAGGAGATACATTTGGCAGCTGACCCTCGTTGAAGGGCTCTCTCATAGACTCCCATGTTAAATGGTTTTTGAATTTTTATTAATATTTTGAAAACATACATACTAACATATTTGAACAAATCTGAATACAAGTTTAACGGCCCTTGAAGAGCTGAACAGAATGATGTTTGAACGGTTTGTGTAGCTGAAAGCATGTGGAACTAGACACAAGTCAAAGTTGAAGGAGGTTTTGAAGGCTCCTCCGTAGACTCCCATGTTAAAAATGACACAGAAATTGCTTAATATTCGAAAAATTATCATTTTTGGAAAAAAAACCTGACCCGGAATGTGAGATGAACATTTTGATAGTTGAATGGCTGAAATCGGTCAATGTATGCTGAAGACACGCTGCGCCAAAAAACATACGGAAGAATAAAAAAGAAGAAAGAGGGGGAAGAAGCGAGCAGCCAGAGCAACACTCTGTCCTGAGCAGCCTCCTGGCACAGACTCATCAGCTCCATCACCGGTTTATCAGGTCATGGGTGCAGCAGAGTGATTACATGAACCACTCTGCTGCACTGTGTGAAGAGAGACGAGCTGCTTATTAAACTCTTAAACTCAATTTACAGCTCGGAACATAAAATCTTACAGTGTTTCATGTGACAACGCATTAAATAAAATATATGGAGCCAAGAAATCAGGGAGCAGCCGTTAACTCTTTAACTCTGCAGGTTCGAAAAACATCACCATGATGACAGGAAGAATCATCAGACTTCCTGGTGGTCTTTGAATGCATCATAAATCCCAAATCTAAGCTGATTCGAGTTAGAAACCCTCCAAAAACAGCCATGATGGACGAGCAGGTCTTCACGCTGCAGTGAACAGTGACCACACACTGACTGATCATGTGACAGGAAGAAGAGACCAACCAGAAGAGTTCTCCACGACTGAGAAGTTGAACTTCGAAAGCATCCCTGAATGATTATGTTCCTTTGTCTTCCTGCTCCATTATGTCGCACATTTCTACAATAATACATGCTCTTAATGTTTCGCCACAAATCTGCAGTGGCGCCGCTGATCCAGCCCTTCTGCCGCCATCACACAGACTCCGTGCTGCTAATAAAGCAGAATGATGAGGAGGGTTAAAGGCTGCAGATGAATGCATGAGCGTCCCTGGGAGCTGCTTGACGTTTTATGGGCCAACACACCAGCCTGATCACGCCGTAAAAAAAGGCCGATCCATCACACAATCTGTGTGATAACAGAGGACCACGTGGAGCAATTACCCGACCACAGCCCGACAGAGCCGCAGCTAATTCTGCAGCTGTGTGAGAAATGATCAGAAATATCCATTCATTACAGAGAGTGCTGAGCGAGCCGAAGGAGGCGCAGAAACCCACGAGGAGGAGACGTGATCTGCTCATCGCTCTGATAAGTCACTGTAACACAGCGCCGCGACCTGCTGTCACCACGGCGTCCCTGAGCTGAAGGAGAGTTTAGGATGCTACAGTTTGTAATAATCTGAGCCTTCCTCCTTCTCCTCTTCCTCCTCTTCTTCTTATTCTTTCTGCACACAGCATTGTTGACAATTTCCATTTAATTACTTTGGCTTTTGAGTGAAGGGTACACGCTGGCATTTCCACGGCTTTCAAAGTGCACAGCGAGTCGGCTGAAGAGCTGCTACACTGCATTCATAACCACAGCTTTATTGTGCGCCGGCTCCTCTCTGTCCAAAAGGTGACGCTGATTACAGGTTTGTGGCGACCTGCTGTCGCCGCCACCGCCACCGCTGCTGGCGGCTGCGCCTCCAACTCGCTCAAATGTTTATGTGGTGGATGTACATTTATTAACGAGTGTTGATCTGTGAGGAACGGTGGAGCCCAGACACCAAACACACAAGAGACAGATATGACCGAATGAAGGGGGCGCTGTTCTTTCTGTGATTATTAAATGAGTGTAGAAGCAAAGTGAGGAAGAATTCTATATCCATCTCTAAACCTCCACATCAGAGAGAGCTGGTCTGTGGAGTGCAGCCTCTGCTCCACCAGGGAGCAGCAGGAAGTAGAAGCTGAGCTGATGTAAACACAGCAGCCGCCACGGCGAGCCTCACCGCACAGAGCTGCACGTCTGTCAACACCAAAGCAGCCGGGCCAGCTGGACGGAGGCGTCCAGAGCCACATCTCTGTGAGGACAAAGACGCAGCGGTCTCTGAACTCCCACCGCCGAGTCCGGATAGGAGACATTTATTCAGGGAGGAGACATCAGAGCGCAGGACGGAGCGGCCGGCCGAGCACGGAGCCTCCTCTTCCTCACACGGAGACATCAGGCAGGTGGAGGACTAGAAGCCTGGTCCCTGCAGCCACAGAGAGCACGGAGCTGATCCAGCAGACCCTCATACAGGCTGCTGCTGGAGGCTTCTGGACCAGAGACACCTCTGAGTCTACCTCTCTGGATGGACTGAGGACAGACTGACTCACTGCTCCACCTAGTGGTCCAGAGAAGGACTGCACAGGTCTAGATGATTAGCATGCTAGGTTTAATTATCCAGGTTGTTGGAGGATTTCTTTATTAGACACCAACCCTGCTAACTCTTGCTCTCTCTGAGGGCAGACTGTTCACAGTTTCCTCTACAGACAAGCTAACTGCTACTTAGCTTTCAGCAGCCTAAATTCTTCCGGTTTTATTGATCCTTTTCTCTTCGACTAGACCAAACAAGGCAGCAGAAAAATGGAAGCTGCACGTCTTCTTCCATTTGGATGCTGAGAGGAAACTTTTCACAGCCGCCTGTTTGAATAATAGGACGGAGCACATGCACACCCACAAACCTCCATCTCTGTAAATGATACAGCACCTCTAACAGAGGAGGGAGGCCACATCTGTATCTGTCTGTACATTCATATTCCTGCTTCCTCCAGCGGAGCATAATGGGGCTTTTTCTTGCCTCGTCTGAGTGTGTTGATTCAAAATGACTTCCTGCCTCCATCTCTCGGGGTGACACAGCATACGCCTGGTGCCACAGAGAAGTCATGAATAAATGGAACGTGTGTAATATGTGTGTCCCAGCAGGACGCCTGTGACCACGTTTTCCAGCAAGATTTGTAATCTGCAGACAGTCCGACAGGCACACCTTCACCCGCTCCATTACTCGCAGGTGACGACAATGAATCATGCAAACAGAATACACAAACGCTCCGAGGGAAACTTCCACCTTTCCTTTACTCTCCACCAACACCTCACTGCTAACGATGAGCGACACCCACACCTCTGTCCAACAGGCCGGTATTGATCCAACGCCTCTCCTCAGCACTTGTTGTTGCAGGTCTGTGTGAAGCTGCACTGCCGTCTGTCGGTACTCGTCTCACCTTGTGCTGTAGTTATCAGTGTGTCAGTCGACGTGTCTGTTCCCTCACCTACAGTCAGGTAACCTGGGTACTGATCGAAAGAATGAGATCATGGATCTCACTGCAGAGTCGCTGGGTTGTGTTTTCTGAGATTGGATGAAAGTTCAGAAATCTGGGAGAGGGTCAAAGGCCCCGTTCACACTGGAGAAATCAGTCCAGCTAGAGTAGGATTGAATCCAGATAGCCTTTAAGCTGGATACGTTCAGACCTATTTTCAAATCTTGTTTTGTTGTCCTCCAAACTAGGTGGTGCCTCGTGATGTACAGAGTCTGTTCAGGCCGCGGTAGGACTGCGTTTTTTTTGTTCCGTGTCGTTCGTTTAATTTTCTGGTTTAAAAAGCAGTTTATTCCTTTGTAGCCCTGTGGAAAATAAACTCGGGGCAAAGCTGTCGTAGTTCAACGGATGTTTACAGTCTGACAGGACACTGTCCCCATAAACCTGGAAGTATGACGTCGCTAGCGGGATTGGCTAGCTGCATGCACCACCTCCGAGAGGGGGATTGAAATCAATGTGGATATATCTGGATTTGCGCTGTTCAGAAAAAACTATCCATACAGATACAGCCCGAATCCTGCTCTAGGATCTATTTCCCCAGTGTGAACGGGGTCTAAGGTGAGATGGTTCAGGGATCTGATCGCAGCAAACCAAGAGCCCCCCACCAAGGAGGGATTATTTCTTTTCTTGCTGCCCTCTTTACCCAGAGTTTAGGGAAAGAGGAGTGACTCTGCTCCCTGTGTTTCTGCCATTGCCCGGAAGGACTTAGAGTTTGATGAATGCATGGATCATGTAGTTGAAGCTCTGCCTGGGACCGGCCTTGGTAGGGTTCTACATACAAACTGACAGTCCGACCTGAAAGTGTCTCTTAATGAGATTTAGAAAAAGACTTCCTCATCTGCCCTGTCTCCACCAGCAGGTCTGGGTTCAGAGGGTCTGTCTGACTCCTGTGTGAGGAGCAGAGGAGGTCTGGGAGTTCCTCCTGGGTCTGCTGAACCCTGCTGTACTGTACTGTACCAGCACAGCATGAAAAGTCTGGAGCTCTCAGAAGGAGACACACAAAGTTCATCATTAAATATTTCCAATTAAGTCTTCAGTCGCTGAGGTTTTAAGGAGAATATAAAACACAGATCACATATTCAGTCCCCCAGTAACTGCTGCTGAATCTTTAATGCTCAGGGTCTGACAGGTCCCACTGATGTGACTGCAGTCAGTGAACCCTCTGAATACTGCATGTCCACATCCTTAGTTATGCAGGCGGTTGTCCACATCAGGTCTCTATGTATCTCAAACACACAGATGAGTGTTTAGTTTGTTAAAGTTTGTTAAAACTTTGCTTTAAATCAGCCACTCGTTCCATCATTAAGCTCGCTGCACAGAGACGGAGGATGACAGCAGGACAATGAGAGCGCGCTGATGGAGGACGGCGGTATAAAAATTCAGCCGGAGAGAAAAACTTAATAAGCTCTGTTTAATATTAATATACATTCTGCAGCTCCTTGACGCCTACACAGACGATCTGCCTCCACTCAGTGTTCCTGTTACTGTGTTTCCACCTGCTTGTGTCTCTTCTCTTTCTGTTACCGACAAACGCCACGCCAACAGCTGCTGTGACCAGAGGCGCCATGTTTTCAGACTTTAAGAACCTCCGTCGGGTTCTGGTGACCGTGGGTCCACTTGCAGACGTTTTCAGGGACAATCTGACGTTCATCCTGATGATGATGGTTTAATATCAGCTGTGTGACCACATCGGATCCATCATCGGTCTGAATTTTACAAAAACTTAAATATGCTGTTCTGCAGAAAAGCTGTTGCCCAGGTGCTGCATCACCCTGTTGCTGCAACAACAACAGACACAGTGTTGTATCACTGTGCTTAAAAATTACAAATGAGACAAGACCGCCACCATCAGGTCAAAGTACAAATCACAGTCCCAGTCACGATGCAGGAAAAAATGATCAAAAGTTAAGTATGAGATGATTGGAATGAGGTGATCAAAGGTCAAAGGTCATGATCGATGTGACCTCAGGAAATACCTCAAAACCCACCAGCAGGTTCCAAATTCATAAAAACTACCAAAACACACACTGATTGTAAGAAAAGAATCTGTAAAAACTGTCAGATTATGAGCTTTCCAATGGTCCCTGAATGCATCGTGTGTAACAAAGTTTACATGGAAAGAAGGAGCAGAAGAAGGAGGAGGTACCTGCAGCTACAGCTACTCTGATTGTGTAACCCGGCAGCACACAAACACACAGTCCTCTCTCTTGGTGATATGTGTGCAGACCTTTAGAGGCTCAGCTGCTTTGCACAGATGGAGGAGGAAGAGGAGGAGGAACAATACATGATGAAGCTGTGGTGTAAAATATCAGAAGACAATCTTATTTAATGTCTCCTCTGCTCTAACAAGCGATGATGTCACCCACAATTAACCTCCTGATCCACTTTAATCTGATTTCACAGGAAATCTGGAGCTCATAAAAAACCTGGATGGATTCAGATTCCTGAAAACGCAGCGCAGCGATCTAATCGTTACCACAAGTCTTCATTTTAGTGTTTGTTCACAGGCCGTTAGTGCAGAGATGGTCCAGCTGGTGAAGCAGCTGCCGCTCAGCCTCTGCCCACAGCATTAACGGCGCTGAATCACCTTCATCCACGCTCCTCTGTAATGATGGCAGCATCTGACTCACACAGCCGCACAAACGGCATTTTAGAAAACAATGGAGTGTCCGCCCACTCCTTCTACAAAGACCCATCTGCACAACCCGCCGCTCACCCTGCCCGCTCCTTAGCCTGCAGCTCGGCCTGCCGCTCAGCCCTCAGCTCCACCTGCAGCTCAGCCCTCAGCTCCACCTGCAGCTCAGCCCGCCGCTCAGCCCTCAGCTCCACCTGCCGCTCAGCCCTCAGCTCCACCTGCAGCTCAGCCCGCCGCACAGCCCTCAGCTCCACCTGCTGCTCGGCCTGCCGCTCAGCCCTCAGCTCCATCTGCAGCTCAGCCCTCAGCTCCACCTGCAGCCTGCACAACCCGCCGCTCAGCCCTCAGCTCCACCTGCAGCTCGGCCTGCCACTCAGCCCTCAGCTCCACCTGCAGCTCCACCTGCCACTCAGCCCTCAGCTCCATCTGCAGCTCAGCCCTCAGCTCCACCTGCAGCCTGCACAACCCGCCGCTCAGCCCTCAGCTCCACCTGCAGCTCGACCCGCCGCTCAGCCCTCAGCTCCACCTGCAGCTCGGCCTGCCGCTCAGCCCTCAGCTCCACCTACAGCCTGCACAACCCGCCGCTCAGCCCTCAGCTCCACCTGCAGCCTGCACAACCCGCCGCTCAGCCCTCAGCTCCACCTGCAGCTCGGCCTGCCGCTCAGCCCTCAGCTCCACCTACAGCTCAGCCCACCACTCAGCCCTCAGCTCCACCTGCAGCTCAGCCTGCCACTCAGCCCTCAGCTCCATCTGCAGCTCAGCCCTCAGCTCCACCTGCAGCCTGCACAACCCGCCGCTCAGCCCTCAGCTCCACCTGCAGCTCGACCCGCCGCTCAGCCCTCAGCTCCACCTGCAGCTCGGCCTGCCGCTCAGCCCTCAGCTCCACCTACAGCCTGCACAACCCGCCGCTCAGCCCTCAGCTCCACCTGCAGCCTGCACAACCCGCCGCTCAGCCCTCAGCTCCACCTGCAGCTCGGCCTGCCGCTCAGCCCTCAGCTCCACCTGCAGCTCGACCTGCCACTCAGCCCTCAGCTCCATCTGCAGCCTGCACAACCCGCCGCTCAGCCCTCAGCTCCACCTGCAGCTCAGCCTGCCACTCAGCCCTCAGCTCCACCTGCAGCTCAGCCTGCCACTCAGCTGGACAGAGGACAGACAGGAAGATGTTCCTCTTTCAACTACATCCATTGTGCACTGTGTGAGTCAGGTTGTGTGTAGTGCTGTGTAGCTCTGAGTGGGTCTGTTTGATAATCTGTTATACCTGAGAGCAGAATTGGAATCACAGAGTAAAAATAATCTGTGCTACCTGTTTAAACTGTTGTATAATGTGCTCGTAGGTCACAGCTGAGCTTCTCTGAGTGGATGGAAGGCGGAGGCTGGAAACAGGAAGTGACCTTCTGTAACTATGAGCAGAACTACAAAGTAACTATGAGCTATGCTCCTGAGTTTACCCTGCGAGGCATGCGGATACTCTGTGACTTCACAAACTCCCACAATTCCAGGCCTCAAACGATGAGCTGGTGTTGGACCAATCAGAGTCCTGTCAGGAAGTGCTGTCACTTCGTTTGTACTTAAGAAGCTACTGTTTTCTGGTCCAAACCAACACAAGCTCATAGTCCGATCCTCTACACACATGCTAACTGCTACATGCTAGCTTTCAGCTTTCTATGCAGCTTGTTATTCTGTTGGCAGACTCTTTGGAGTAACTACAAGAACAGGAAAGAATGAAAAGAACAGTTCTACCGAAGCTGCTGTGAGCAGCTGTCTCTCAGTTTGTGTCCCGATGTTTTCAGATGCTGCAAAGTAAACAGAATCGCCCTTAAGGTGCTTCTTTCTCATGAAAGTTCCTCGTCGGCAGGTTTGAGTTTTCTATTGATTGGCTGAGCGGTGCAAGAGGAACTAACGCTGCCATTGTTGAAGTGGAGGAGCAGCAGACTGTGATCAACGATCAGTACGGCTATTGATCTGTACAAAGTGTCCAGCTGTGAACTGACGGGGTTAAACACCTCCACGGTGTGAAGCGCAGGGAGAAAATATTATCATCATTTATTCATGCTGCTCAGAGACAGCAGCTTCTGTCTGTTTGTGTTGGTATCACACACACACACACACACACACACACACACACACACACACGTCGTAACTTTCTGCCCCATTAGCTGCTAATTAAGACATGAATGATCTCCTCGGGGGGAAGTGTTCTACTTAACGGGCGTTCAGGCGGCTTCTTGTCCCACATTGATCTCTCTCTCTGCGGGGAACGCGGCCATCGATCTGCCTCTGCCCTGACATCAGTCTCACTCTGAACAGATGAACAGGATTAAAGAAGTGAGAGGAGCATCCATGAAGAGAAGTGTTGGCACCACCAAAAACAATCTGTGGAGAGACACCCGGAGCAGCATCAACTTAAATCAATGATTTATTCATTTCTCTTCAGACATTTGGTGGGAAAATCAGACAGATACAGTCCATGATGTCACAGTGAAGCTGACTGCTGACTGGTACTACAGAGTACTGTCAACGTGAGCCACATCAGTCACATGAACAGCAGCAGCTCACAGTTATTGATCACTGCTCCTCTACACACACACACACACACTGTGATGCTCACAGTGACTCCATCAGGACTTTTAGTCTTTCTTTAGTATGAACACTTTATTTTTGGAGGATTTTTCAGACATGCAGACATCGTGTGTTTCTTTGGATTTACTGTCACATGATGCATTTAATGACCATTCGATTCTCTCTGCTTCCTTCTATCATGAACATTTGTCTCCTGAGGTCACAGTAACCATGACCTTCCTCATATCTGACATTAAACTCTGCGGCGGACAGACGTTCACCCTGTGAAACTGTCTGAGCGTGGAGCCACAACTCAAACAACAGTATTTACTTTTACAGAAAACTCAGATCGTCTCTGGTTTGTTTGATGATTATTGCTCCAGATGGAATAAGGACAACACACACACACACACACACACACACCTCTGATCCTCCTTTTAAATCAACGCTCACTCCTCCGCTCAGAGAGGTACCGGGCCGCTCTCTGTGTTAAAGGTCTCCTCAGTGCTGGAGGCTGATTTAACATCAGTTCACACATCTCCACAGCTTCAGATGCTCGCTGGGGAGGACAAGGTTTGACTTATGGAAATAAATGCATTCAGTTATTCTGATTGTGTGACCCCACTTATGGCCCGCCTCCTCCGCGGCTCAGTCTGAGGTTTAATGAAGCTTCTCTCCTGACAGATCTGCATCCTGCTCCACTGAGACAGCCCACAGCACACGGACGATGCTTTCCCTTTGCTAACTGTCTTTTAAACCGTTGAACAAACAACAATCAAATACTTGAATCATCACCACGTGTTGCTGCGCAACGACCGGCCAGAGTGGCCAGATATTAGACACCAGAGGGCGTAAGGTTCAGGGTGTGCCAGAGATGCTAATCCACATAAAGACCACTCTGAACTGCTGCTGGTCAATAAAAAACATCATTTAAACGAGCCAAATAAACATGTCATACACACACTCTGACCAACAAGATGGAGCTAAGCTGACTCAGAGGCCGTGGACAAACTACAAGAGAGACCAATGCTCTCCACGTCATCACAGCGGCACGCCGGTCTGGACGGACGCTGCTCCACGTCCACACAGGAACGCACAGCTGGTTAAACAGCAGCGGTCTGACAGGAGCTGTGTGCTCAGGCTGTGCCGCCTTTGTCTGAAGGACCATCGCTGCTCGCCTGGCTTCACCTCTGACCCCACAGCTTTCCTCAAATCTCGCCCATATCTGCACAATTTTAAGACTAAAACCTGACTGAGATCAATTTAAATAAACTTTATCTTTATTGTACATTTGTCAGAATAACCCCCTGATGTTTGCTGAGGAGCAGCAGCTCTGTGTTTCCTGTCTCTCATTCTTGTTGAGTCTTGTTTAAATCTGATTAAATCCTCTGATTAAATGTAGTTTTTATGGTCTGGACTGGAGCCAAAGAGTTCATCAGCCTCCATCCAAACAAGCAGCGACTGTAAAAGCTGTTGGACTCAGAAGCTCTCCTGATATTCATCACAGATTCAGGTTTTCACAGCGCTTCTGTGACCTCAGGGTGCTTTTATTACTGGATCTGGGAAAAGATGAAAAGAACCTGAGCTGCCGCTGCACAAACAGACGTTAATAACATGTCTGACAGCAGCTAATTGGACGGCGGTAAAATAAAACAGGTAAAAAGCTAAACACGCTGCAGATTCTGCTCTGAAAATGACCCCGATGCTGGGAGGAAAACAGGCCGCACACATCAGGACTGACGGAGGATGAAGAGGAACTCCAGAGGTTCGGGTCGCACTCTGTCCTCTCCTGTACAAACACTGTACATCAGCCTGAGCAGGGCAGCAGGCGCCGCTAGAGGGCGCTCTGCAGACAGGGCCAAACAAACAGGCGTGGATGGGACTGAGTTTATTGATTATGTATCAGAGCTGAAATATAAACAGACTGAGGGACTATGGTCCCATGCTCTGGTTCTGATCCTGTGGACCCTCCAGTCCAACCCTCCACAGGTAGCAGCCCCACTGACCCAGCTGCTTCCCCCCTTTAAACCACTCCATTACTGGGCTCCTACAGAACAACAGGTGACATGTTTGTCTCTGTTTATTCCGGAAACGATGCCCCAAACTCAGACTGACGTCATTAAGTGGAAACAACCGGCCTTAACGTTCTTTTAGCCTGCTAGCTCACAAGAACGTCACTCGGCATCTTATTAAATTGTTATTGCTCCACTTACCTTCATTTTAGCGTCACACTGAGTGCGGCCCCCTCACGGAGGTCTCCTTCTGTCGGTCCGAACTTTCACTGCTGGGATCTGAAGTCTCCGGAACCGGTACGCTGCTGAGTGGCGCCTCTGCCTGCGGCTGCTGATTGGTCAGCAGGACCCTCAGGTGTACAGCACCGTAGATCTCTATGGGGGCTCAGCTGCTGCTGCTGGTTGGATGTGTCCAATCAAAATGGAGGATGCTGTCCTTGTGGTATGTGACGTCACCAATGATAGATAACTGTGGTTCATCCATTCATAGTGGAGGGTCAGGAGGGTCAGAGACCAGGGCTGTGTCCGAAATCACTCTTCATCTTCATCATCTTTAAAAGTAGTGTCCATCCGATGGTCGCTACAATTCCCAATATGTCCCACCATGCATTGCACAGACCGCCCCCTACATACACCTGCTCTCCTATGTTCCTGCAGGGGGCGCCGTCACCGCACACAGACAAACACGCTTCAGATTTTTTAATAAAAATGAATTTAATTAGTATCCTCTCATAAATACAACACATGTGTGTGTGATTATCAGACTTGTGATGAGTTACAGGCTAATAGAAAACACTGCTACACACTGTAGACACAACAGAACACACCGGCCTCCTCTTCCTCGCCGTCCTCTCAGAAGTCGTCATCGTCACATATGTCCAGATACACATCGAAGGCTTCTCGGTTGCAGTTCCCATCGGGGGTGAAGACGTATTTATGGAAGGTTCCGTCCACGCAGATGGCTGCAGGACGAGAAGCAAGAGAGTCACACTGACTGAGGTTAGACATGAACGACTGAAGAGAAGTCTTCCTCACCGATCACAGAGTTGACGTTTTTGGACGTGTTCTTCCCAAACGCACAGATGCAGGCGCACTCAGCGGGCACGGTGAAGCTGGCCAACGACCACTGGCTGTCCACATACTGACCAATCACAGGCCCCACCTTCCCAACACGTGCCAGCCTGCAGGAGGAAGAGGACACTCAGTGTGTGTCTGTGTGTGTGTGTGTGGGAATAACAGGAGAGTATCGGCAGGGCGTGGACTCACGCGGAGCGGCGGTTGAGTTTGGTGTCTTTGAGGGCAAAGATGTGAACGGTGCCTTTATCACTGGAGGCGCACAGGAAGGACGAGTCGTGGCTGAAGTTGATGCTGCAGAGCACAAAGATCAACGACGAGTCCGTCACATTCAAAATGATCAATACTGAACATTTCCTGGTTCCTCATTTATAGATTCAACTTTTAATACAGGAACATTACCAGGACATTTCCCACTGGCTGGTCCATCAAATGTCAGAATACATTGACTGATTAATCACAGACCAACAATCAATAATGTAAACAATCATCAGCTGCAGGTCTAGAGGACTGCAGCTGTAGTTACTGTTGGTCACATGGTGTCCATGTGGAGGAGGTGCGTACCAGTAGAGCGTCGCCGGGTCTGTCCCTCTGCGCAGCTCCACCAGTTTGTCTCTGGTGGTCGTATCAAACAACCTGATCAGAGTCCCTTTGCGAGAGGCAGAAGCCGCCACGCTGCCGGGCTGGTTCAGCGCCACGCAGGCGATCTCGCTCTGATGGGCGTTAATGGTGAACGGGGCGGACGACGTGCCGGGCTTGGTGTTGGACAGGTCCTGGAGAAGAAGCTCATCTCATGACATCTACCAGGCCGTGGACATAGACGTGTGTGTGTCTGTGTGTGTGTGTCTGTGTGTCTCTGTGTGTGTGTGTGTGTGTCTGTGTCTCTGTGTGTGTCTGTGTGTCTCTGTGTGTGTGTGTCTGTCTGTGTCTCTGTCTCTGTGTGTGTGTCTCTGTGTGTGTGTGTCTCTGTGTCTCTGTGTGTGTGTGTGTCTCTGTGTCTCTGTGTGTGTGTGTGTCTGTGTCTCTCTGTGTGTGTGTCTGTGTCTCTGTCTCTGTGTGTGTGTCTCTGTGTCTCTGTAACTCACGACCAGCTGCAGGCTGCCGCACTTATGACCTGGAAACACCAGCAGCTGCTTCTCCAGGCTGGGACACAGGTCGCAGAGTCCTGCAACACACACGGCTCAGCTGTTATGAAATTAGTCTAATTGAAAATAAATCTGCAGAAGAAGAAGGGGTCGTGACCTTTGGGGTTGTCTCTGGTGTCGAACTCAAACAGTTTGACGGGGTTGTCTGGAAAGCTGTACACGTAGATCCTGTTCTTCAACACGATGATGATCCTGCAGGAGCACAGGGACAGGGTTTAACGTTCTGTTTCAGCCGCTGAGGGCCCAACTGCTGCGCTGACGGTGAACCGACTTGTCGTGTCTCATGCGGACAGCCAGCACAGGCTTGGTGAAGGTGAACTCCAGCACCAGCTTGTCCTTGGGATCCCGCGACTCCCGAGCATCGTCCCACACCAGCACTGAAACACAGAGGACACACTGCAGCAGCAGCTCCGCAGACCCTCTCTACGATCCGACTCCACGAATCTCACCTGATATCTCAGAGAACTTTGGATTGACTCCGCCTCCAACGACGGCCAGCAGGTTGGAGCGGTGCAGCATGGAGCACAGAGCCACGCTGCCGACCTGCTCGTGGTCTGAAGACAAAGGACATACGTCAGTCTCTTTTTAAATTTAGCGTTTCATTTGACAGAAGCACAGACTCACCCAGGTGGCCTTTCTCCATCAGCGGCTCCACGTTGTAAATCCTGACCCCGGTCTCCATAGCACAGCAGAAGCAGCCTGTCGTGGTGAAAAGCAAAGGCAGCGAGAAACAGAGGATTCTCATCAGTTATTCAGATGTAATTAGACGACCTCCAAAACCAATTTAAACCTGGTCCACAGTCTGTAACCCTGGTCCCAAAACCTGGTCCTAAAACCATGTTAAATCAGTTTATAATCCACCCTAAAAGTAGCCAAAACAAAAAGTTTAAAACTAGGTCTGATACCAACTAAGTCCAAATCAGCCAAAAATGTACTTTAAACAATAAATAAACTAAATCTCATCTGGTCCAGTCCAGATTCTTCATATTTAGCCTTAGTGGAAAATATAACTTCATGTATTTGAGTAAAATCTAAAGTCTGCTGTCTGGTCACATGTGAGTCCTCTTACTCTGGTCCTGGTTGAACTGCAGGCTGTTGACTCCTCTCTGCTGAGCCATGGCTGCTAATCGTCCGGTACCGACCCAGTTACCGGTAAACTACAACCTCACCGGAACCCAGAGGACAACCTGCGGCAGACACAAAGACACAGACACAACACGACGGATCAGAACCACGACACGACGGATCAGAACCACGACACCACGTCCACCTTTCAGCTGACAGCAGGAGCGCTGGGGCGCTAGCTAGCATTAGCATCAGACACGTTAGCATCAGAAAGCAGCGGAATTCCGTCTTTTAGACTGTTTACACTCCGCCATGTTGGAGAAACGTGACATCTCACCATGAAGACGCGGAGTCGAGACGTCACGAAGGGTTTTAAAGGTTTTTTTAAAAGCAGGACGAAAGACCAGACACGACAACAAAACAGCGGAGATGTTGCAAGACGATTTGTTTTTGTTTTTCAGCGAGCGACGTCACACACACGTGCTTCCGGTTTACTTCCGCATCTCGTTTGGTTACTTTTTAAATAAATAAATTAATAATACATACATTTTTAAAATAATATTAAATAAAAAACACTAAAAAATACATAAAATAAAAATTAAATTATTAAATTAAATTCAATTAAATAATATTTAATAATAATAAAAAGTATTTTAGTCTATTGTTTATGTAGCTAAATATTTATTTATTATCTTATTAGTTGTGGTTATTGTGTTCTTTCTCTTTTTTTGTTATTGTTAATTAATGAATGAATTAATGAATTAATTCCTTTTGGTAAAGAGAAAACAGCTCTACCACTACAGGCCATGTTTGTCCTTAGGCGTGTTTATTCTGTTATTTATTTGTTGTTATTTATTCTATTCTTTATTGTTAATTCTGCTTATGCTTTGTTTTCATCAGAACCGTTCAGCCGTCTGTCATCACATACAGGATAAATAAGCAGAAAAGAGGACCCAGCGTTGACGTGATGTGATCTCTGTGGAGGAGATGACAGCGGCAGGAAGACAGCTGAGCGAGGCAGCCGCCGGTCTTTACAGCAGCGGTTTGAAAGCAGCTGAGTCAGAGAGCAGCACATTAAGTTAATTAGTCTCTTTTCACCTTAACAATGTCGGACTGGAGGATAATGCAGCTGTGTGAGGAAAAAATGTGACGTGAACAAATCCTGCCAAAACTTTTCTGCTCACTTTTCTGCTCACTGAATCAGTTTGAACAAAATGTGTGGCTGTGCAAAGACTTGGAGCTAACTGCTGAACCGCCCACTGAAACACAGCTGAGCACACAGGGGACCCTCAGGACCCTGTCAGTCAGACCCTCTCACTGACGGGCTCAGGTCGGCTTCTAGCTGCTGTTACAGGTGCTCTGTTTGTGTGGGACGATGTTTAAATGTCAGAGCCGCTCGCTCACATGTTGGAAAACAAACCCGGCTGAAGTCACGTGTCACAGTTAAAATAAACGGCTTCTGATGGGTGAATGTTTTACATTTCAGAATGCTTTCATCTGTTTATGTCTTCAGCATCAATCAGAAAAAGGAGCCTGCAGGTCCCATGTGAGCAAATCAAATGGTATTAATGGAACTCACGCCCTGCGCTGTTTCCACTGGGGGAGAACCGCTCAGACGAACTGGCTTCTCTTTTGTGCCTCGTATTTTTGAGCCTAACGATGCTCACAGCGTATCCATGGCAACATTCTCCTTCCTGTGTGTTCTAAATGTCTGCATGTATTTGCAGAGTTTTAACACATCCTTCCAGATACTAAAAACGTTCACCCCCGAGTGACAGTAAGGCCTTGACACACTGAGATCCAGATAACTGCCGGATGCTTTTATTGTGAAACTGTCGGTGCTGGGGCTCATGTGAGGCTTCATTTCCTTTTCACTGTTATTAATCTGTCACACGGAGAAACCTGAAACCTGTCTGAATGGAGGGTTTTCACTGAAACACTTTGGAGTTTAAAATATAATAATAATGAAGGCCTGTGGCGCCCTCTGCTGGTCAGGCAAGAACAACATCTCCAATAAAGAAGCTGCAGACAGTTTTTCTCAGAAACATGTTTGTGTACTTCCTGCTCTCAGGGAGGAGCAGTGATGTGCAGATGTTTAGTCTGTTCCTGCTGAAACCAGGTCAGGCTGTGTCTGGAAACAATATGCAAACAAACCATCCTGCACTTTCACATTTTATTTCAGCAAATGTTTGTTCGGCAAATCCTTCTTATGTTGTTTACATTTACTGTAACAAAAAATAGTACGTTTGTTGTGCAGCACAAATGTGTAAAAAATGTCTCTTGTGTCTTTACACATGTAATTATTATAACAAATTTGGACTTTGCAGAGGAGCATGGTTCAGAGGACAATAGAAAGTCGTCCCACAGTGCGACGACCTCTCCTTCAGGTTTCACTGTTTAAAGCTTGAGCTTCCAGTCCCTGAACCTTTCTTCAGGTCTCACAGTCCAACCTTCTGTCCACTGAAAGCTCCTGAGGATGATGAGATGATCACATGTGACGCCTCAGGGGTCAACAGGAGGACCGAACATGTCCATCGTCTCTATGACAAGCGTCAGATGATCCAGAAACGAGTTCACCGACACTCTGAGGATCCGAGCTTCATCTGCGCTCCACCTCCTGCAACACAGCAGCACAGCAGCTCAGTAAACAGCCGAGGACGCTCTGACAGATAAGACGGAGTGGTGCAGCTCCAGGGGTCCTCACACTGACAGCAGGTTGTCTGTCACCGTCAGCTGTTTGGTGATGCCGCCTTTCCTGGGCTCTTTGTCCGGAGACAAGGACCGCAGGGCGATGGTGGCCTCACGGCTCGATGGGAAGGGGACGTCTAGAGAGCTGCAGGGAGGTCAAGGTAGATGGAGGAGGAGCTGAACACGTTTGATGATTTGAATACACACTAAATAATATTACACACTAAAAATAAAACACAAAAAAACTGTAAAACTGTAAAAACCTTCCTTTGCTGTCAGACACAATAGCATCAGAACCGAAGCATTAACTCAATACGACTTATATTACACACACACACACACACACACACACAGAAACATGGAGGCTAAACAGGTTTTCTGACTTTTGTTAATGATAAACTTTAAATCGACGAACGTCAGTAAACGTTAGAAACATCTGTTCACCGACACATCTGTCACACATGAATCGAAGGATACAACTCCAGCCGGCCCGTCCCTGAGTGTGTTTCTGCGTCTGTCGCCATCGCGGCTCTTCATTGAGAACAACCGGAAACGGAAGTGTTTTCTTCGCGTGTGGCGGAACTAAGTCTGCGCAGGCGCGCGGCTGCCCCCCAGCGGCGGAGTTCAGAAATGCAACAACAAAACTGCAGAATCCAGCGTAAGAGAAGAACCGAACTAACGAGACGTGGTTTGTGTGATGTAATGTTTTATTATGAATAAATATCTGCTGAACAATATGTAAAGCCTTAAAAACAAAACAAAACACTGTGACCTTCAACATAAAAGTCCGAGTGGGACTTTTATTTTGTAGTAGCGCTGTCAAACCCAGCTGAGCATCTCTGCGCGTCTCTGTCAGTCCGGTCTGTCTCTGCTGACGCGGGTGTGGATCTAACTGAAGTATTCATTGATTGAGTATTGATCACTTTACTCATTTTTCTGTCGGTTCCGGAGGCGGAGGGACTGCTGATGATCCCCGGGTCTGACTGAAGTGAGTAGCTGGAGGATAGAGTCAGAAGTATTTAATGTTATTAAAGAACATGAAGGATGGAAACAAACCGTGTTTTAAATATGTAATTACAGTTAGAGACATTTGACCAAACCCAGCGCCCCTGTGTCTCTCTGAGGCTCTGCTGGGTCTCTGTGTGGTTGTGTTGCATCCATCTGTAGCCCTCTGTGTCTCTGTGGTTGCTTTCTGTCTCTCTCTTTTGGTCGTTTTGTGTCTCTTTAATGTCTCGCTGTGTTTTGTGTCTTTGTAGTTGTTCTTTGTTTGCGTTTAGTTTCTCTTCGTGGTCCTTTTTGTGTCTTTTGGTCGTTCAGTGTCTCCTTGTGGCTCTTTGTGGTCATTTTTTTGTCTCTTCTTTTCTCAGCGGTGTCCCTCTGTGTCTCCCACCTCCCTCCTCGGTGTCTCCGTCGATGTGTCTCTTCATGGCGGTGTCTAAAGTCTCCGGCACCCTGCGGGACCTTCAGCTGGCTCTGCAGCTGAAGATCGAGGAGCTGCGGCAGAGAGACTCTCTGATTGACGAGCTGGAGCTGGAGCTGGACACCAAGGACGACCTGATCTACCAGCTGCAGGTTGAGCTGGACGGCCATCGCAGCGCCTCGGAGCACACCCCCACCCCCACCGCAGAGACACCAAACCCAGGAGTGACCCCTGCCCCGGTCTGTCCAGGTGAGCCCATGCTTTGTGAGAATAATGATCCGACCAGCCCGGTTAGATGTTTGGACTGAGGTTCTGACTTCTGGTCTCTGTGGAACAGGGTCCTCCGAGCAGCTTCCAGTGGGTCCTGATGAACCTCAACGCACAAAGAGACAGGCCATCTCTGCGGAGCCCACAGTGCTGGACCCCACCCAGGTCACCACTGTCACCCTCACCAGCTACTGCAAGACCAAAGAGTGAGCACCCCAGCACCACACACGCCTCTGGGGTGGTTTTGTGTCTGGCTTCATGCCTCCGTGTGAGTCTTTGTTATGTCTTTACCATAAAATATGTGATTGGGTACGTGCAGGTCCAGCGAGCTGATCCAAAGAGCCCTGTTGGACAATGACTTCATGAAACATCTGGAGCATGGGCAGGTAAGGAGCACACCTGGGCTGATCATCAGGTTCGTTGTTGGCCTTGTGACATGTCGGCTCACGTGTGTGCAGATTCTGACCATCATGGACTGCATGAAACCCACCAGCCTGGCCAAAGGCTGCTGCGTGATCCAGGAGGGGGACGACGGCTCCACGGTCTACGTGCTGGAGGGTGAGGGCAGAGGCTGGGAGGAAGAAGTTCTTTTTATCAGTGTTCTGCTGGGAGAGCCGGTCAGAGGCGACTCTCTGAGCTGAGCTGATGCAGACGCCTCATTTGTCTGAGCTGCAGATAAAACAGCAAACTGAGGCTCCACCAGAGGACACCTCACATAATGCTGGTAGACCAGGTGACGTCAGGATGAGGTCTGGTCGGTGTGTGAAGTAATGAACCGTCTCATCGTGAAAGGATGGGAGCAGAGCTGTGGCACGTGATGAAGCAACTAGCAGCCAAAAACGCTGCCCTGATTTCAACTTTTAAGCCGATACAGTGTAATTTATTTTTATAAATGCAGTGTGTGTGTGTGTGTGTGTGTGTGTGTGTGTGTGTGTGTGTGTGTGTGTGTGTGTGTGTGTGTGTGTCCACAGAGGGCATGGTGGAGGTGACAAAACAAGGAAACAAACTGTGCACCATCGGTCCTGGAAAAGTGTTTGGAGAGCTGGCCATCCTCTACAACTGCACCCGCACGGCAACTGTGACAGGTACACACACACACTCACACACAGACACACACACACACAGCTGTCTCCACCAGCAGGCCCATCACTCTGCAGAAAATAGCTCACTTGAAATAAAAATGAGATGTTACTCCGAGCAGCAGCTGGCTGTGTTTAAATCTAATGTTAGCAAACAGGCTAGCTAACTCATAAACCAGAAGTGATGAAGACTATTATGGAGGAAGAACAGACTGTAAATATGAGGAGGGGAAAATAAACAGGAAGTGAAACAAAGAAGAAAAACGAAGGGTTCTGTTCCAAAGAGGATGAAATGTTCACACATTTTGAAGAGTCTTCAGGACAGGGCTGTGGGACTGTGGGAGGACAGAGAGCGCTTCAGGCTCTCTGTGGATAAGTGGGTCCATTTTTATAGACTCTGATAACAACCGTGGCGGCTCAGTGAGGCAGGCTTCAGTCGCCACTGATGAGCCTGCAGCTGGACACAGCTGGTGTGGAACCAGGTTTGGTTCGGACCGATCAGAGCCTGTGAGGAAGCGCCGTCAGTTCTGTTTCAGCAGCGAGTTCGGTCTCCTTCACAAACAGCTTAGACGACCTCCATGATGGCGTCACGTCTGCAACAAGCTTCTCCACCGTTTGTAGGTCTGCTTCCAGGATTCAGTGCATGTGATGGAGCCAAACCCAGACCTCAGCACACAGCACCACGGCTGCCAGCTCATCGCAGCGCGGGGTCACATGGTGTCCTGTAGCTTCTGTGACTGGTTTATTTCTGCTCCTCCCTCCATCTGCAGCTCTGACCGACATCAAACTGTGGGCGATCGACCGGCAGGGCTTCCAGACCATCATGATGAGGACCGGCCTCATCAAACACTCCCAGTACACAGACTTCCTGCGCAGGTAACACAAGCACCAACGCCTCACTGTGTCCAGGTCACCTGACCCTGCCTCACGCCTCTCCCTGTGTCCTCCCAGCGTCCCCTCCTTCCAGGTGCTGCCCGAGGACGTCCTCAGCAAACTGGCCGATGTTTTAGAGGAGGTGACGACTCCCAGACATGATCCATCTGCTCGGCGGTCTGTGTGCGAGCATGGGGCTCACCTCTGTCCTCTGTTTCCTCTCAGACTCATTACAGCGACGGGGATTACATCATCCGCCAGGGAGCCACCGGAGACACGTTCTTCATCATCAGTGAAGGACAGGTGAGGAAGACGGCGGCAGAGTGTGTCTGAGAAGGAAAGAAGCAGCGTGAACGCCGGTGTGTCTCTGCAGGTCAAAGTCTCCCAGCAGACGTCTGTGGGCGATGAGCAGGCGGCCGTGAAGACCCTGTCCAAAGGGGACTGGTTTGGAGAGCAGGCCCTGAAAGGGTGAAACACACACACACACTCACACACATACACTCACACACACAGACACACACAGACACACACTCACACACACACACACACACACACACACACACACACACACACACACACACTCACACACACACACTCACACACACACACTCACTCACACACACACACACACACACACACACACACACACACACACACTCACACACACACACACTCACACACACACACTCCCACATACGCACTCTCACACACACTCACACACACACACACTCACACACACATACACGCACACACACACTCACAGACACACATACACACTCTCACACACACTCACACACACTCACACACACACATGCACACACACCACTGTGAAGTTGGACATTTGACCCACTAGTGGACACCAGAGGAACTGCTGTTTTTGCTTATGATGTCTCAGCTGTTTCGTTTGGTGCCTCGCTGGCCTATTTTTTCTGTAAGCACTTGAATGCCCCGCCGAGCAGAGCTTTGTGTAGCTAGTAGTCAGTTCTCCGTCTCCGCTGCAGCGAGGACATTCGCACGGCCAGCGTCACCGCCATGGGAGACGTCACATGTCTGGTCATCGACAGAGAGTGAGTGGGGATCTTTGTGGGCCGTGAACATGGGTTTGCTCCGGTGGGTTCACTTTTAAAGGGGCCTCTGTGTTCCCCTCAGGTCCTTCAAACAGCTGATCGGAGGGCTGGATGACGGCAGCAACAAGCAGCACGACAGCGACGAGGTCAAAGTCAAGTGAGTCCACGCAGAGATCATGTCATGGACAGACTCTACATGAACTCTATTAAGTTATGTGAAGAAAATCCTACTAATTAAACATCTTCCTGTCGTGGGTGCAGGCGGCAGGTGGAGGCTGACTTCTTCTCCAGCGTGTCTCTGAGCGATTTTAATGTCATCTCCACTCTGGGGATGGGAGGCTTCAGCCGTGTGGAGCTGGTGAGGTTTCATGAGGTCTTTTATGAACATGCTGCTGAGCCCTGTCTGTAAACCTGTGTGTGTGTTCAGGTCCACTTAAAGAGCGACCCCAGTCGATCGTTTGCCCTCAAAGTGCTGAAGAAGCGTCACATCGTGGACACCAGCCAGCAGGGCCACATCATGTCGGAGCGCCACATCATGATGGAGGCTCACAGTCCGTTCATCATCAGGTCAGCCGGCCAAGTCCCTTTGACCTTTGACCTGAAAGGAGGCCACGCGTTAACCATCTCTGTCCTCCTGCAGGTTGTATCGAACTTTCCGAGACACCAAATACCTCTACATGCTGCTGGAGGCGTGCCTGGGAGGAGAGCTGTGGTCGCTGCTCAGGGAAAGGTGGGTGTGTCCATTCACCAGTAGCTTCACCATGAGCAGCTGGCAGACAGCTGATGACCACTTAAAGTGGCCACGCCCCTAATTAACAGAAACTGCAGTTCCAACAGTGTCCACTAGAGGTGGGCTCTAAAGAGACCTCTATATTATAGTGTCCAACTTTACAGCAGAAATACACGTGTTTGAGTGACAGGCAGGCATCGTCATGGCTCCGCCCCTTTTGCCCATATTTGGAGTTTGGTGACTCAGAGGCTGCTACCATGGCGACTGCTGCAGCCTCCACCCTTCAGGAGACCGTTGTGTGATGGAAAGTTTGTCCTCACTTTTTAGAGCCAGCCTCTAGTGGTCAGTCGAGGAACTGCAGTTTGTGACCTATTTCTGTAGGAGGGCAGCCTACAGACTGAGACTCTGACGTCCTGAGGTTATCAGGAGTTATTGATCATATGTCGATCGTTGTTTCAGAGGTTCGTTTGATGACGGCAGCACTCGTTTCTACACGGGCTGCGTCACCGATGCTCTGTCCTACCTGCACTCCAGAGGAATCATCTACAGAGACCTCAAACCTGAGAACATCATCCTGGACTACAGAGGATACGCCAAGCTGGTGAGGACCGGTCCGTGTTTCACCTCTCAATCTGTCAGGGGGGGTTAAATCTCAGAGCGGCTGCTTGTGTCGTCAGGTGGACTTTGGTTTTGCTAAGAAGGTGGGTCTGGGTAAGAAGACGTGGACATTCTGTGGGACGCCTGAGTACGTCGCTCCTGAGATCATCCTGAACAAAGGCCACGACAGCTCCGCCGACTGCTGGTCTCTGGGGATCCTGGTCTTTGAGCTGCTCAGTGGGAGGTACCGACGTTCATTTTACACATCAGGACACGGAACTGAAGCTCAGGCACAGCTCTGATTGG
>NC_041032.1:16466560-16510561 GCF_900634625.1 Parambassis ranga
ACCGGTAAACGACCCGCAGAACAGCGAAGCGTCAGCGTCAGACTCACCAGGGTTCAACTGTTAAAAATGCAGCCGCCTTACGTTTGTGGTCTTCTTGTAGTAGTCGATGTGGTGGATGTCTCGGGCCAGACCAAAGTCTGCGATCTTCATCACGTTATCCTCTGTGACCAGAACGTTCCGGGCTGCCAGGTCTCTGTGAATGCACTAAAAGGAGGAGGAAGACGAGGAGGAGGAGGAGGGTTAAACAAACGTTTCTTATTTTACCAGACACAGAGGATGAAGCTCAGCTGCTGACCTTCCTCGAGGCGAGGTACGCCATCCCTCTGGCCACCTGATACGCTGCAGACACCAGCTCTCTGACCTCCACGCTGCCCAGCGACGCCTGCCGTGAGCCGCTCCAGTACTCCAACCCGACAGGGCGGCGCGTGCGGAGATACTCCCTGAGGTTCCCCTGCGCAGCGTACTCCACCACCACGTACAGAGGGCCTGAGAGCGGACACAGCGAGGGTTAACGACAAACACACGCTGCACAGCTGGACATGCTCACACACACTTACACACACACGCCCACACACACTCATACTCACACACGCTCACACACACTCACACATGCTCACACACACTCACACACACACGCTCACCGTCCTGAGTGCAGGCGCCCAGCAGGTTGATGATGTTCTTGTGTTTGCCGATCATCTTCATCATCTCCATCTCAGAGATGAGGTCAGACAGGTCCTTCTCTGTGGCGTCCGCTGTCATCAAGAAATGTATGTCGAGTTCAAACCACACAGAAACAGGCTCATCATCAATTATTGATAAATTAGGAAGGATTAGTCTAATGCTAGCCTGGCTGTTCACTGCAATATACAGACACATGTTTCTTCATCATGTTTTTATGGATCTATGATGCTTATGGAGGGCTTTGTGAGGGAGAGTGAAGAGGAGAGAACTGCACCAGGAGGTGAGGAAGGAATGGAGGGGGAGCGACAGGCGAGTCAGCGAGCTGTAACTGAGCCACACAGCATGCCTGTGGTGTTTCTCCATGCTGTTAGCTAATCATTCGTTAGCTAGATGATGTAATGAGTACATGGGCCTCAGGACGGAGGGGCAGCGAGCCTTCTTCTCACCTTTCAGCATCTTCACTGCGACTTTCGTGAGGCGTGTTGGTTTGTTTTTGTCGACCCCGACCGCCTCGGCCAGCACCACCTGACCGAAGCAGCCCTCTCCCAGAGGCTTCCCCAGCGTCAGCCTGACAACAGGAACATTTAGATTAAATCATAAAGATAAAAAAACAACACGTCATGGAGGACATGGGGGACACGGCGTACCGGTCACGCGGCAGCTCCCACACGGGATCGTAGGGAAGCTCGTACTCCGACACTCCTGCCAGGATGGTGGTGGCTGCGCTGGAGAGACGCGAGTGACGCATCAGACACATCCCTGACTGAAGAGAGGACGAGGACTCGACCGACACCTGCAGAGGGAGAAGACATGAGCGTCTCTGGGGGGAAGGACAAAGCGAGGACACCAGCAGAGACCGCCCGCCTCACCTGTCTCCGCAGAGGGATGCTCTTTGCTAGCTTCTGCACGGCTAGCTGGCTGCTGAAGTCGCTCTTCTTCGGGGCGCAGCAGAGCCGGCAGACGACGGCGGTGGCGGTGAGGATGACGATGATGAAAAAGCCCAGGCAGTAGATGAAGATCTCCAGGTAAGTCTGAGAGGGCAGGGGGGAGGGAGGCAGCTCTGAGAGAGAGAGAGAGACACATGAGCAGAGAGGCCGAGGGTTCAGATTTCCGTTCTGCGCAGCTGAACATACCGTCGACCACGGTGAGCCACGCAGAGTGATGCGAGACGCCGATGGAGTTCCCCGCCAGGCAGGTGTACTCTCCAGAGTCGTCCAGGCTCACATTCCTCAGAGTCAGAACCTCCATCTCTACTGTCCGTCGAGTTCCAGACTGCAGTCTGACCAGTGACAGACCAGGTGTGTGTAAAAACCCCTCCAGGACACAAAGCGGTCACGCTAAATCACAGCAGCACTGATCGGGTTTTACCTTCAGAAACCAGGACGTAGGGGTGCCCGTCCGGTCCCTCCCTGTGCCGTTCACAGTGATGTGTTTGAGCCACTGGATGTGAGGCTGCGGGTCGCTGAAGACTCGACACACCGAATTCCACGTTGCTTGCCGACCACGGCGGTATGGTTGGCCGGCAGACCGCCTGCAGGATGGGCCTGTGAGGAGAGCGCTCTGCAGCAGATGGTGGGAAGAAACGCAGGAAGTGATGTGCAGTTCCAAGAGGTGCAGGGATGACGTCATGGACGGCTGGAGGAGGAAGGGTTTAAAGCTCTCATCACTCTTACCCCATACATCCAGCAGGTAGGTGTGCTCAGGCTTGCCGTATTCGTTCTCCACCACGCAGGTGTAGTTCCCTTTATCGGATGGAACCACCCGGACTCCTGATCAGAGTCCACATGTGGTCCTGATCTGAAAGACAAACAGAAGATGACGTGACGCTCGTTACAAACTCCCCGCGTGCCGCCTGGTGCTCCCTGCTTCACCTTGAACCCTCCGATTCTCTGGTCCTTCCTGAACTCTTTGCCGTTCTTGTACCAGCGCAGGATGGGGAACCGGGTTCCCGCTCGCTTGGCCACCGAAACTTCACACGTCTTGCTGGCAGGAACCACATGGAGATGCTCTCTCCATCTTCTCCGGCATCACCCAACTGATAGGCGCCCAGCGCTGACGAGGGAAGACAGCACGAGGTAAAGGAATCCTGGTTACAACACCTCAACACAAAGAACACAGCAGCGGCGGTGCGGCAGCTTACGCTGGAGCTTCTCGTTTGCTCGTAGACAGCTCGTTGGACAGTTTGTTTTCCTCTGAGGATGACTCATCATCTTCTTCGTCTTCAGAGGACCGCAGTGTGTCCGCTGCAACAGAGTTAATGTTTAAAATGTGCACAGAGGGACGGGGGGTCAGGGGATTAACCTCTGACCTCTGTAAGTGTTCCAGCTCGACAGGAGCTGTTGCCACAGCAAAACCACTTCCGAACACTTTCAGAGACCTCCTCCCCCCATCCGCCTCGCACCATTAACACACACACACACACACACACAGTCCAGGGGTGACTAGAGAGCAGCACCACCCCCCAGCTGAGTGCTTGTTAAAGATTGAACTGATTGACTGAATAATGGACCAGTTGAGACCAAACTGCATTCACCACTTATTATTTATGCATCAATACACAACAATCTGCAGTTCCTCCAGTGTCCACTAGAGGCTGGCTTTAAACATGAGTCAACCCTCATAGACCTCCATGTTAAAACTTTTCAGCAGTCGGATCAGGCTCCCTTCAGCTCTGCCTGTTTACTCAAATCACAGACAAACATTCAGCTTGTGATGGAAAATGATCCTGAAACACACAAAGAATGTGTGATCAAATCAAGCAGACGTCTCAGAGCAGCTCAGGCTCTGGTTAATGTGCAGCTACTGTTAAACACATCAAACAGCTTCTAAAAGGAGCGGTCACACACGGGCTGGGCTCCGGGGACGAGTCCTGTTTGAGAGAGCGAAGGAGGGACGTGGTCTGACTTCTAAAACAGAGGGGGAAATTGAAAGCAGGCTTGTTTTACGAAGGCAGGCAAACTGTGATGAGCCCTCCACCGAGAGCAAAACAAGAATTTACAGGCAGCAGAATCACACAGGCCGAGCTCAGCTGGAGCCCAGATGGTGGGAAGAAGAAGGTATCGGTACATACATGCAGACAAACAAACAGTCCGACGCTGCCTGAGAGAGGGCTCTGTGTGTGTCTGGACAGGATACACCGACCACAACCAGCAGCCTGGGAGCCAAAGCCTCGGCTGCACCATGAAGAGTCCCGCTCACCAGTGTCAGAGCCACAAACAGCCAAAGTCACTTTCCTATTAAAGAAATTGGCTCATTGGAAAGTTTTATAAGCTTTTATATAACAGTGAGACCACAGACATGAAAGAGCCATCAGACAACAGAGAGGAGGGACGGCGGCAACACAACGCCACGTTACACAGAGGAGCCGGGACACCAGAACAACCCAGACCACTGCATCACCATCTAAAACATGAAACACATCACAGGCACTCACTGTCTGCTCTGACACAACAGCTCACTGCACTGACCCGTCAATCATCAGGATTTAACACTAACATGCACCTTCATAATCAACAAATTCAGTCCCAGCTTAGACGAAACCGGCGTGTTATTATAGAAATCTACTGATGTTAGCATGCTAACCTGCTAGCTGTGGATCATATTCTGCCACTAATTAGCTTTAACCAATCAGAACAACATGAGGAAACAACAACAACAAGCCTCTGAGGCTCTCTGACAGCTAGCATGTAGCCGTTAGCATGTGTGTAGAGGGTTAAATACATAAGAGGCACTTTTTATAAAGCAGAAACTCTTTCTCTGCCCTGATATCTGTCAGAACGTCCGGCCCAGCACGTCCTCCTGAGGAGGACCCACATCTGTGAAGTCTCTTACCTGTGTCTGTGTCCTCTGTGGCCGGCCTGGACTCAGCCTGAGGGAACTGAACCAGCAGAACCAGCAGCAGCAGCAGCAGGAAGCAGCGGGGGGAAGGCATGGCGTCCTCATACATCAACCTGCCACTTCCAGTCCAGGCGGCCAACGAGCTGCAGAGAAGACCAGAATGTTTCCACTCAGGGGCTGAACAGAGAACTGAGGGGTTTAGGTGCACGCAGAGGCTGCAGCGGGTCCGTCTCTCCCCCGTCACACTCCGGCAGCTGTTCCTCTCTGAGGGCCCCCCTCCCCCACCCTCACCCACCCTCCCCTCACCTGTCAAGTGTCAAACACAACACTGTGGCAGTAAATCACTAAAACAAACACCTCCACCATTTGTCTCCATCGAGGTGCTAAATACATTAGCTTAGCATGGGAGCTGAGGTGAGAAAGCCGTTAGGCTGCGTTCTCACAGTAAACCGGTTTTATAGGATCTGCTTTGAGCTCCTGTCTGAGGAGAAACCTCTCTGGACCTTATCCACCCAAAAAATAAGAAAGACTGCCGCCACACGCTGTGAGCAGACGCAGCAGAGCCACCAGATCCACAGAGCTGCTCCTTACACCTGTAAACAACACATGATGATCCGATCCACGGTCTGACTCTAAAACCGTCCTCCTGACAGATGTGAGAGGGACACAGCATCAACAGCTGCCACGCGCTCACATCAGGTTAATTAAAGAGCCCGCTGGCGTCCGGCCACATCTTCACAACATATTAATTATGTCTTCGGGCCTGCGGCGGCTCTGCTGGTACGCCGGCGACCACATGCACACGCCGTGGTGTGCAGCTGAAGGACGCGCTCTGTAATGAGACGACGGCCAGCCGCTGCCTGTCATGTTTGTGAGGTTTCAGATGAAGATGAGAGTCACTCTCTGTCCTTTAATACAGACTCAGAGCCCACAGTGGTCCGACTCTGATCTGATGTCATCTGGAGAAACAAATCACCTGCTGCACTTTATTACTGATCAAATCTGCTTATTTATTAGTTAATAATAATCATGAACTTTACAGTTTTGGCTCCACTAAACATTGTTTATTCTAGAAGGTCTGCAGAGCGCCCTCTATGGGACAGGAGGTTCATAAAACCTCCTAAGATGCTGAACCTGCTCCTGTGATGGAGGGTCAGCTCCTCTCAGCTGCTGGCTGTCGGTGGTCTGATGCAGTGCAGGGTTCTTCATCCTTCATTACTTGGTAAAAGCCTTGTGTCCCTGCCTCAGACGGCGCAGAGACCAGCAGCAGAGTGACGTCCTCTGCCCTCCTTCAGGCCTGTCTGTGTGTCTTGCCATCAGCCTGCCTCACACTGGGCTGAAACCTTCACCTACACAGCAGATTCTGCAGCCGGCTGGCAGCTCTGAATAGCTGTCATACTAACACACCAACTCCCGATGGCACACGTCCATCGGCTGGAAAAACAACACACAGCAGCCAGCCGCCGAGCTGCAGCCTGCACGCCGCTCCCAGAGTCCACCAGGTCTGTCAGAGAAGCTGGCGGCTGCGTGGAAAAATGAGTCGGACTCCTCATGAACACTCGACATATTTCAGAGTGACAGAGTCTGTGTAACACCTCTGCTGCTGGGAGACGACCACGTCGGGCTCTAACAACAGCAGATCCGTCACATCCACCTCACCCCGAGGAACTCTCAGACCACTCCATTAAACTAAAACGCCTTCTTTAACCCAAAATATCCATCCTGACCTGCTCCCAGCTCCTTCACTGAAGGAACCACAGCAATGATCAGGCCAGTTCTTGAAAGTTCAGACTATTTTCTAATCATTAAATGCATCACATGTTGTTTTATATGCATCACAACAGCACGTCTTAACCCCAGCTGTTACTCTAAAGGTGCTTTCTGTGCTGACCTGTGGGACATAAAGAGTTAACATGCAGTATTTTGTACAGTGTAGTATCTGTAGGACAGAATACATCTGGTAAACACGGGCTGATCTGCACTGATTATCTTTACTGTTGTGGCCGTTAGTTCATTTTAAATGAATTAATTTGTACAATTCACACATTTCCAGTGCAGGACTGGTCCTTAACTCTTTCTATGTTTACAGTGTAGTACTTTGGGGACAGTTTATGTGATGGAAGCTTTGATGAGTTTCTCTAAAATACTCTAACTCCTCTAATACTCTAACTGTAACTGTCCGCGCGTCTTCACTGCAGCACTGCTTCTGTTCTAAAGAGTATTTTACAGTTTTCTGGGATTTAAATACAGTGAAAACAGATAAAACAGTTTAAACAGTGCACAGACACACACAGTGAAGTAGAATCCCAGCTGTTGCTGTAGGAAACTGTGTATTCATGGAGTAAAAGTGTGTGTTTGTGGAGTAAAAGTGTGTGTTTGTGGAGTAAAATTAGCCTACCTGTGTGATCCGCTGTTAGCTAGCTGCTGACCAGCGGAGGAGTCAAAGGTTAGTCCCGGCGGTACTGCGGCGCTTCTCCGGGACTTTTAAAACCACCAACGGACAACTTTTCCGGGCTGGAATAAACCTCACTAACCAGGAAAAAACCTCCACATCGCTCGGTGTGTGTGTGTGTGTCGGTGCGAGCGGGTCTAGCTATCGTTAGGATCCAGGCGGAGTAACCTCCAGACGAGCCGTCGTCGTAGTCCGCCCCCGGAGAGAAACGTGGGAAGTCTCCGTTCATTGACGGCGCCGTGTCGGTACACCCACCCGGGAGGAACGCCTCCGGTGGGAGTTTCCTCCACCCTCACCCCCCTCACCCCCTCTCCATCACCTCCATGCAGTCACTGCGGACCCCCCCCCCCCCCCCCCCCCCCCATGTGTCCCTGATGAGCTGAGGTTTGATTTAAAGTCAGGGACAGGGCCGTGTTTACATCCTGAGGGGCCCGGGCACAGACACCGTGTTGCCCCCCTGCTGCACTGTTTTTGGTCCTTCAGACAGGAGAAAAAAGTGAAGTTAACATTAAAGTAATCAGACTACAGTCTAGACATTCTTAATGTGCTAAATGACTGTTCTAGTGAGAAAAGGCTGATTTTTAATGAAACATATACAAAGGTACACAGAGGCCCTTTCCCAGCAGCCATCACTCCTGTGTTCTGATGCTACATTGTGTTAGCTAATCGTGTTAAAAAGGCTCATTGATGATTAGAAAACTCCTGTGAAATGATGTTAGCACAGCTGAGCAGAGAAGCTGTAGAACGGGCCTGGTGACCCCAGACTCTGGAACAGTAGTGTGTCAGAATCAGAACCAGAATTCCTTTATTTATCCCCAAGGGGATTTTTTTTCTTACAGACAAGAATAAAAATCAAAGATGAAATTGAATATATAATAAATATCTAAATTCCTAATTAATTAATTGTTGGAATTACAGTGATGTGTAATTCAGAAAATATGGACACAGCAGATATTTTAGAGTCCACCACGGCCAGAGCATCACAGAATATACAGATTAATACGATGATGTAGATGGTTAAAGGAAACTGTGTGTGTGTGCAGCAGGAAGGGAAAGGACTTCCTCTCCTTTACATTCACTGTGATGATAATCAGCTGTTTAGACTGGCCACAGTTACATCACCACCAAACACACACACACACACACACACACTGTAATCGTAACACCCAGAAATGTTGTGATTCTGATCGAGCTGCTTTTTATCTTGGTCAGTGAGTTGACAGATTTCCATCCTCACACACACACCCGGCCCACAGATGGATTCCATTGTGAATTCATTGGAATAATGTGTGTTTGAGAGTGTCCGGCTGAACAAAGCCTCTGAGTGTGTGTCTCTGGGTGTTTGTGAGCGGCGGCAGAGCACAGAGGGGCTCTGTCCGCCCGTCCTGCCCCACAGAGCAGCACTCTCTGCAGGCCAGAGGCTGCAGACTGATGAATGCTGCACAGACTGCTCATAAATCACAGCATCCTCCTCCTCATGAAGCATTCTGATCTCTGGAGGTTAGACTGGACACTGTAAAAAATAACATGACATTTAGAACCTCCATGAACATCTTGTGGTTGATTTTTTCTTCTAAATGTACACATTTGAATTTTTGAAGGTTTGTTTGGAGACGTGCGTCCCTCAGACTGTAACAGGGCTGCAGGGATCCTCCGTGGTGCCTCTGGTGTTTTGGGGCTCGTCCTCTGCAACAAGACGGTCCCCCACCGATGATGAGTTTATCAAAGCTTTACAGAGGAGCTGCGTTCAGGGTTGTTTTGGTTGCTCAGACTCTCAGGAAGAGAATTAAAATAAGTTCTGTTTTGGTTTCTCTGACACCAGCTGTTTTCCTGTTGTGGGCAGATCGGTGGATAACATCACCGAGCTGCTCTGCAGGGACTCTGAGCCAAAGCCACAGCAGCCCCGGCCCCAGCCCAGCGCTATAACTACTGACCCTGCTCGACCGCACAGTCCGACCAGGCTGGACCCACCCAGACCCGGAGCCCGAGCCAAACCCCAGACACTGGACAGAGCCAGGCCTGGACAGAGCCGGGCCAGAAAAAAAACAGCACATTCCTGCCCAGCCAGCAGGCCAGGTGAAAAGCCGTGCTCAGAGCTGTGAGGTGACAGTGACCTTTGACCTCTGACCACCAAATTCTAATCCAGTCACCTCAGACTTTCTGTGAATGTTTGTGGTCTTTAACCCCTTTTTTCTTCTAATTCAAACAGCAGCACCTTCAGTCTGCATTAAGTGATGTTATAAAGTAAAGATGTGAATCTGAGACGTGATATTTAAATTTTATGTGTTCAGCTGTGAGACTGAAAATGAGCGTTGAGGTTCGTTGTGGTTTGATGTGGACGACGAGGCCTTCAGTGACCATTCTGCTGCAGTAAGCAGAAAGTGCCAGGCCAGGTCTTCAAAGGAGTGTTTGACAGGAAAACACACATACACACACATATACACACACACACATACACACACATATACACACACACACATACACACACACAGACACATATACAGACACACATATACACACACAGACACACACATATACACACACAGACACACACACAGACACACATATACACACACAGACACACACATATACACACACAGACACACACACAGACACACACACACAGACACACACACAGACACACATATACACACACAGACACACACACAGACACACACACACATATACACACACAGACACACACACATATACACACACATATACACACACAGACACACACACATATACACACACATATATACACATATACACACAGACACACACACACAGCCTCCTCCCTTCATAAAAGAGAGAGACAGACACACCACAAAGTCAGGAATGTGGAGTTTACATGGGCAGCTTTATTTGGCCTGAAGAAAATGTTCCCTCATCCAGCTCACGAAGCCACATCCCACACACACACACACAGACACACACACACAGGCAGCATAGCTCCATCTGTTATTAACATTTGATGATAAAGTTTCTCTCAGACTTTTGATGGAACCGACCAATCAGGTCACTCAGAGGAATAACACTCAGCATCGACGACACATGTTCCACTGAAGTCACGGAACACATGTGACTCACAGCTGAGTGGGCTGCTGTCAGCACACACTGATTATTAATAAGTTTGAATTATTTCTATGCAGACACAAAGCCACGCCCCCACAGCCAGATGTCGGTCATGTGACTGCTGCTCATATGTGGCGGAGGAGGGTTTGTGATGCATGATGCATCCACAGGTGGAGGCAGGAGGTGGAGGCAGGAGGTGGAGGTGGCCCCGTTGACCTCAGGATGCTGCTGCTGCTGCTGCTGGTGTTGTTGAACTGAACGGCGCCCCCTCTGTTGACGTCTCTGACCTGCGTTGTGTACTTTGTGGCTTTGTGCGACCCTCGGGCTCCTCACGGACACTTCAGCCCACAGACGTGCGTTTTGTTGTGATAACACACCCAGTGCTCCGCTCTGCTGCATGGACCATCTCTTTTTAACACTCGAATATGTTCATGTTAGTTTGATTTAACCTTTAAATGTCTTTTTCCTTTTTATCTGTGAATGTGTGTGTTTGTATTTTTGATTAAAATATTAATTTTTCAGTTTTACTCTCATGATTTGCTTTAAGAATCATCAGTGTAGCTGTGCGCCCCCTTGTGGTCATGTGAGTAAGTGCATGGAAATCTGCTCATCACCATGGTAACTAGGGAGACGTTGCTCTTTGTAGTGTTTGTTGTGCTGCCCCCTTGTGGCCCATACACTTTTTGTTTTGTAAGTGAGGTGTAACTGATGTAAACTGTTGTTGTCTCCCAACCACAAACCAACCAATCAGGCGCCTCCACCCACGGCCTCCTTTCTGCGTGTAAACACAGCGCCACATGGGGCCGCTGTCTGTGGTCGGGTCAGAAACAACAGCTCCATCAGGTTCCTGTTCACACTTCCTGGTTCTGTTTACACCGAGCGAGAACAGGAACAGACCGCAGAAGTAAACCGGATCAGCTCCAGCAAACAAGACAGAAGATGAATGGAGCTGATGGTCGGAGCTGAGCGGGCCGGTCAGAGGGTTCACAGGACGTCCTGAGGAGGAACGGTAGGAGATATAAAGATGGAGGAAGTGACGGCATCACCTGAAGCATCTCTTTACTCCTTAAAGGTAGGGTAGGAGGTTTTGAAACCTCACTGAGAGTCAGATTTCCAAAGTAAACACACGCCCCTTTCTCTCTGAGCTCACCCTGAAGCCACGCCTCCAATCACATGGACGCTCATCACCTGAAGACGAGGTCTGTGACTTCGGCCATCATGCACGTACCTCTCTGGTGCACAGAGCAGGAAGAGAGTGACAACCAGCCAATACTCCTACAGGGTCCACCCGGAGGACTGATGATGTTTTTATGTTTTATAGCTTCAGATGATTCATATTCTTCGTTTTAAAGAGAAACTGCCGAACTAATCGGTTGCTATCGGATTGTAAAGAGAAGTTACACTGATTTAACAAAAAGTGCATCAGGATGAAATCTGCTACTCGACCTTTAATGACAACCTTAATGATGAATGGATTAATCAATGGAAATGATTTCAGAATTCTTTTTTTAAAACACAAACGTGTTTCAACAGTTTCACATTAGAAGGTTTTATTTAATATTTACAATCTGAGCTATAACCCTGTAATGTAAGAAAACCTACAGGCCCCAAAGAACACAATGGAGAAAGTGAGGCGTCGCCCTCTGGTGGAGCAATGAGGAAAAGGACAGAAGACTGTTTTGATTTTATACTGCAGGTATTAAGACCACATGTAAAAACAAATGATGGTTTTTAAAACATTTTACACTCTAGTCAGATTTTTCCTCCATAATTTGACATTTTTTGGGATTTCTCTTTTTTCCTCGCACAGCTTGGAGTGTCGCTCTCTTCAGACCTCTGCAGCCTGTTTTCAGTCAGTGCATCGTGCTGTGGTTGTGTGTGTGTCCTCACTGTTAACAGCTGTAGAGCCATGACTGCATCACAGCGTGCAGAACAACACGACGAAGAAGAAGAGTTACAAAACATATGAGACGCAGCGCAGACGTTTGGACGTGACACAGCAGGACGTTTAATAAAATAAAGACTCTGACCAAGCAGTGACAGACGACACATCATGACAGCAGCAGGAAGTGACTCCTCAGTTCAACACATCTGAGTCTGAATCTACTTTAGTTACATGGACTCTGTAAGATAAGTCATATTTTATCAAAAAGCACAGCAGCTGAGACGAAGCGGACTGGAGGTAAAACTGATTCTGACTGTTCTCTGAGAAAAATAAAACACGCGTTACAAAGAAATGTTCAAGCTGCCGCAGACGTTTCATTTCATATTCATGTGAAACCTGTTCTGTCTGAGCAGGAGGAGGTCCTGAGCCGGGCCGGGTCCACTGGTGCCTCTAATGATGCTGTAAAGTCTCACAATTACATTGAAATAAATTAATATTTTATTGCCTTGAAATGTTCATTCAGTCCCAACAAACCCCGTCAGACTGCTTACAGTGTTTCCACTCAGTGTTACAGACGGCTCAGTAGATTATTTTAACATTTGACGTCTCAAAATCTTTCTGACAACATTTAAAATCACTTCTGAGGATGAAAACTACATTCACCAGCTCAGGGGAGTTGTGCTGCACCTGTGTGTGAGCACAGTGTCCTGCCAGGCTGTTATAAAGCAGGTTTTTATCTCAGATGAAGAAAATAATACGAAAAAACAACAGTTTAACCCTCCGAACCCCAAAACCTGCCGGCAGGTTTGAAAGGCTTTCTTTAAAAAATGTAATAAAACGTCTCATCTGTTAAAAACCCTCCAGAAATAAAAGAGTCCACACCAACAAGATCCTGTAAAATGAGATCAGTGACCAATGAGAAGACGCTGGCTGATCATGTGACAAGAAGGAGGAAGTGTTTGGGGTTCAGAGAGTTAAAACATGGCAACATCTGAACAATACAAAAAAGAGTTTGGCATTCATTGATCAGTGTGTGTGTGTGTGTGTGTGTGTGTGATAAAGCACGATGCAGTTTCAACGCACACTCTGAGACATGTGCAGCGGAGTCAGCATCTCCTCAAAGATGGCTCCCTTCACATTGGAGCCTCTCAGGTTCGCTTCCTGAAGGTCACATCCTGACAGGTCACAGTTCTGGAGGGAAAACAAAGGAACCTGAAGGGAGCCGGTGTGTGTGTGAGAGTGTGTGTGTGTGTGTGAGTGTCTGTGTGTGTCTGTGTGTGAGAGTGTGTGTGAGAGTGTGTGTGAGAGTGTGTGTGTGTGTGAGTGTGTGAGTGTGTCTGTGTGTGTCTGTGTGTGTGTGTGAGTGTCTGTGAGTGTCTGTGTGTGTCTGTGTGTGTGTGAGTGTGTGTGTGAGTGTCTGTGAGTGTCTGTGTGTGTCTGTGTGTGTGTCCTCACCTCCAGGTCAGTCCCGGCCAGGGTTGCTCCCCTCAGGTTGCAGTTCTTCAGTTTGGCGTTTTTAAGCGTGGCAACTCTCAGGTTGATGCCGGTCATCTGGCTTCCCTCCATGTCCACGCCCTTCAGGTTTGCTCCTGATGACGCACACACAGACAGACACACACACATTAGTTCAGGACAGAGTCGTGTGCTTTATCATGTGAACTGGACTCACCTTCCAGGTTGGCTTTGATTCCTGCAGGATCCTCAAAGTTGCATCCTCTCAGCGATGCTCCCTCTGCATTGGTGCACAGCATCTTCACTCCCTGCAGGTTAGCAGCCTGCAGCACACACACACACACACACAGACACACACAGGACGAGAGCCACATTAAAGGCTGTAGAATACGTGTGTTCATTCGTCTGTACGTCCTTGGGTCCAGTCACTTCCTGTTAGACACCTGCTGTCACTTAGTGCTAGCATGATTAGCCTCAGAGGCGTGTCCTCACACGAGCAGTTGTTAAGGAGACGGTCCAATTGAATTAAGACTTCCCGTTCATCACTATTGGATGCTCCTGTTGCTTAGCAACCCGTGGGAATCATTATATGTGTGAGAGTAGAAGAGATAAAGAGTCCAGGACTCACGTCGAGACACGCCATGGACAGGTCGGCTCTCTCCAGGTTGGCCCCGCTCAGGTTGGCGTGGGCCAGGTTGGTTCCTCTCAGGTTCGCCATCTTGAAGTTGATGTAGCGCAAATCCAGACGAGACAGGTCGGCTCCAGTGAAGTTCAGACCCTGAGACAACAACCGAAGAACTCTGAAGAACTCTGAAGCCACAACATCAGCGCGTGTGTCTGTCTGTGTGTGTGTGTGTGTGTGTGTGTGTATGTGTGTGTGTCTGTGTGTGTCTGTCTGTGTGTGTATGTGTCTGTGTGTGTGTATGTGTGTGTGTGTGTGTCTGTCTGTGTGTATGTATGTGTGTGTCTGTCTGTGTGTATGTGTGTGTGTGTCTGTCTGTGTGTGTGTCTCTGTGTGTGTGTGTGTGTGTCTGTCTGTGTGTGTGTATGTGTCTGTCTGTGTGTCTGTGTGTATGTGTGTGTGTGTGTGTGTGTGTGTGTCTATGTGTCTGTGTGTGTGTCTTGTCTGTCTGTATGTGTGTGTCTGTCTGTGTGTGTGTGTGTCTATGTGTCTGTGTGTGTGTGTGTCTGTATGTGTGTGTCTGTCTGTGTGTGTGTGTGTGTCTGTGTGATTACCTGACAGCGCAGCTCTGCCTTTGTGGTTGTGGCCAACAGGAATCTAATGAACTCCTTGCGTGTCAGAGGGGAGTGATCCTCAGGAGGCTGGGAGGACTGAACAGCAGACACACACACACACACACCGACATGAGCACAGTGATCAAACTCAAATCTCTGAACACACACCTCATGTTGTGTACACTCACACACCTTTATGAGAGTCTCCAACTGCTCAGCGAGCCGTTCGATCCCAAAGAAGCGAGCTTCCTCCAGCACGCCTGCAGAGGAAGTCCTCAGATTACACAGCTCCTCATTCAGTGTGTGTGTGTGTGTGTCTGTGTGTGTGTCTGTGTGTGTCTGTGTGTTGTACCCAGAGGGTTGATGCCTTCATTGATGATGAGCTGTCCATGTCTCAGGTAGTTCAGGATGGGTTCAAAGTAGTCTGGGCTGCGATCGATCAGGTATGCGCCCTGAGCATCTCGCTTGTTCCCCCAAACATCTGGAAGAAGGTGACACACCCCCATCAGCTGACAGCACCACCAACACCCCCATCAGCTGACAGCACCACCAACACCCGACAGCGTGTCCCACCTTTCTCTCTGAACATGTGGGCCAGCATGCTCTCTGGCTCCTTGCTGACCAGCGTGCTCCTGAGCAAACACACAAACACACTCAGCGTTACACACTCTGTCTTTGCTTCAAGAGAGTCTGCTCCAAACTCTCAAACTCCTCTTCATCATATTTAACCTCGTGGTGGTGAAGCAGCGCCCGCCGACATTGAGCGTCAGCCAATCAGTGTGAGTCTGACCCCTCTCATCAGGACCTCCCAGGCCGTCCTGAGGGTCTGAACACACACACAAAGACACACAAAGTTACTGCAGCTCACCAACAACAGAAGGTTAGACTGACAAGTCTTTACCTTCAGACGAGTCTCCATCAGACACATACAGCACGTCATCATCTCTGTGAACACACACACACACAGACACACACAACACAGGAGGCTCCGTTTAAAAGCTTTTTTCTACATTTATCATATCAGTTATTTTATATTATTATTAATAATCATTATATTATGTATTTCTTTATCATCCGGTTCTGACCCGGTTCGTCTCACCTGATCAGCGCCATGTCGTCTATGAGGCCGCCGTTCCCGTTATGAACACTAGAGGCTCTGATTCCCAGTTTGGAACTGGCCACACTCAGTAAATCCTCCAGAGAGCCGTACACCGCCACCACCTGTGCGACACACACACACAGACACACAAACAACAACAACAAACAAACACGTCAACGTCAGTTTACAACATTAGCTCCTAGCGTTAGCTACCGTAAAGGAAATTAGCCATTTTGTTTAGCACGGATGTGTGGATGTTAACCCGCACGCCTATTTCCGGTTTCGATCTTCTATCTATGCCTCGTTACCTTCCCGTTAGTGGACGTTCCGTTAACGAACAGCGTGACTCTTCTCATGGTAACAGTCGGATCAACCGGAGCGGCGCCAGCTCCGACTCTCACCCATCAAAACGCCTTATTTCTCGGCTGCGGCAAATCTGTTTCCGGCTTCTCGCCTGGACTGCGCAGCCAATCAGCGGCTTAGCCCGCGCCGCAACAGCCAATCAGTGAATACAATGGGCGGGACGACACAAACATGATATAATTTTAAATGTTTGTGTGTAAATAAATATCTAACAAACACTGGAAAGAACAAAAATTCATTTTTTTGTTTAAATTATTCATCTAGTTTATTTTATTTGCAGATGAAAATAAAATAAAAAAAAGTATAAACAATAATAAACAAAAGTCCTAGATTTGCAGTTTCCTCTACCAGGAAACATATAAATGATAAAGATGATCTGTTTATATTATTAGTGATTGTCCCAACACATGCACATGGAAATAAAAACAGAGGAGCTCAAATCAGGAACAGAGAAAAGACCTCTCTTCAAAGATCTTTATTAAACACACGTCTGAGCTCAATTTAAACAACATTATTAGTTAAAGTGTTTTTTGGTGAACACAACCAACCCGTCTGACACCAACTCTTTTCAGTGTTTTGCATCTCAAACAGCAGTGCCATAAGAACGAGTGCAAAACAACACACAACAAAAACACAAGCAGTGCAACAACAGGATGAAACGCTGTGATCTCCTTCCAGCTCCAGCTCTGCAGACACACCGACCGTCTTTATGTTTGAACCTATGACACCTCTTCAGTTACCTTCAACTTCTCCTTCTTCATGTTTCTTTACCTGACAGCTGGAAACATGGCCGTCCTAAAGTGCTTCAAATAAGGCACATTAAAGGGACACCTGTGAACATCAAAGTCCAAATCTGCCATAAAGACGTTACATTTTCACCTCAGTTGTATTTTTCCAGCACAGGAAGCTTCTCCTCACTGACCACCAGCCATAAAGATTAAAAAATATTCAGGTTACTGTAAAAAAAACAACAAAAAAAAAACCTGAGAAACGGCAAATGTTCAGCTCCAAGTACTGCGACAGAGAAGATTTTGGCGTTTGTGCTTTTAAAACTTACTAAAAATCATTAATTTCAGGTATAATGGAGTTTGAGTTTTTCTGGGTTGTGAACTAAAAATATAAGGCAACGAATCAGAGAGAGAATTTAAGGCTGAGAGGGACGACCAGTGTTTACACTACAGCAGCATCTCCAGGTTTCACCTCCTCATCTGTTCTCACCGTGTTTTAGGTAAAACGTGTTTTCAAGTCATTCATTCCCACTGTCCTCTGTGTCGTCCTCCCCGCCGTCCGTCTGTCCGGCCCTGGTTCTGTCTGGGTAGTTGAGGATGAGTCTGTTGGCTTGCCGGATGTACTGCTGCTGTTTGAAGTACACCTTCAGCATTCCCTTTATGACCACGAATGCAATGCCGCCCTGTGAGGACAGAAGGCCGCATGTGAAGAAATGCTTTGGTTAAAGTTGATCGACAGGCTCAGCACAGCCCTTCAGAACGTCATATTCACCAGTATGGTGCGCTGCAGGTTAGAGGACACACGTCTGAACAGTAGCCGTCCCACCACACTAGCAATAGATGGGAAGATCAGAGCTCCACACAGCCGCCTGGACACTGAGGGGGGGTCTCCAGAGCTCAGCCCGTCCACAGGAACCCGAGGCAGGTACTGGCTCGTACCTGAAGAGACACAGAACTTATCACAGTAAATGGATTTAGAACACGTGAAGTGTGTGTGTGTGTGTGTGTTTACCTGGCGGCAGCTTGCGTTTGTAGGAGTACCTCTGCCACAGTCTGATTATGTAATCTTCCCAGCGGATCATCTTTCCCAGGACCAGCACCACAGGGATGGTGGGCAGACCCATGAGCAGGAAGAGCGGGTCAGCTCGCTCCATCACGTACAGACCCTTCTTATGTCCAACCACCTGCACCAGGATATATTAGAAGTCATTACACACCGTCACGTCTCTGGTCCGGTTTGTGCAGTGGGAGCTCAGCAGACCTGCATCACCGTCACAGCTCCGTACGTGACAGCTGACCAATAAACCGTCCCAACCACCACACCTACAGCAGCGAACGGGCTGGCCCGAGACAGCATTCTGTCCACCTGCTGCAGGAAGTACACCAACGGGCCTGAAGCAGAACAGACCAGGATCAGCCTGATGATGGTGGATCTGTGCCTACTGACCTGCCGTGGTGCGTTCACTCACCCATCTTGGGAAAGGTGATGTGGTATTCGGTACCACACTGCGGACAGCTGACCGCGCCGCCGCTGTTTCCTTTCTGCTTCTCATCCAGCCAGCGCTGCAGACACGACTGGTGGATCCATTTAGTGCAGCCTTTACACCTGCAGGGGCTCACCCACTCTGCGCTGCGGTCGTCCCGCTCAGTGGCAAAACACACCCAGCAGTGTCTGGACAGAACACACACACACAGTAACACCGTCAGGACCTCATGTCAACAGTGAAGTAAACATGTCTCAAAAAGCATTAAAAACAGAAACACTGAGTAGATGAGGTCGTACTTCTCAGGCTGCTCCTCCGCCATGATGCTACTGAACAGGCGCTGATCTCCAAGGCGTTGAACCCATCAGTCTCCAGGAGGGACCTACAGGAGCATGAGGAGTTCAGTTAGTTTGGGCTAAACCGGACGGAGTGATGAACTGTTTGACTTCATCTGGTGACACACGGTACACAGAGAGGAACCTGTCCCTCAGTAAATGTACTGGCTGCCCCTGAACACAGCTGCAGTCTGTCTCCCACCCACAGTGAAACTGAACCTGGTCACAAACAGGAAGCGAAAGTAAAGAAAGAAAACATCACCTCGACGGCTCTGAACTTTAACTTGATTTCTGTCAGGAGCAAAACTCACTTCAGACTGATGTCACCTCCTCTGTCCTCAAACTTTACAGCTAATGACACGTAGCTTAGCAGTTAGCATACAGTCGGCATTTGCAACTCACAACCAGCTGTCTGGACTTGCACACTAATATTTACTAAACATTTAGAGTCTTCTCTAACCACCTGGATTTAAAAACAAACGCGGTCCCACCAACTTCGTTTCAAAAACATCTGTCTCAAGTTAGAACTCAACTTTCGCCGCCGCCATGTCTGTTTTGATTCTAAAACAGCTGTAACTACAGAAAATGTTTGCTGTTTGTCACGCTGACAGCTATAAAAGCCTGTGAGGATTCAGAGGACACACTCAGAGCTACTCCCAGTGTTTAAACCCGTGTTTAATTAAATGTTGTTCATTTACTTCAGAAGAAATAGCTACCGTGACGTTAGCTCCCCGGCTACAATGTGCTAGTAACTACACCAGAGTGACAACATGGCTGCCTTCACAGGATGTCAGTTTACAACAAGCCGTGTGACATGTAAAGTCATCACCTACCTGGAAAATAAAACGCTTTTAGTTTCACAGACCGACTTTATGAGCAATATGTTGTTCATTCGCTTCAGCTAAATCTGAACCGGAAGACGACCCTCGTTTACTTGAAGCTGATTGGTCGGCAGCTGTGACGGAATGTGTTGCGTTCACGGTGTGTGTGTAAATGAGAGAATTCGATTTTTATCTACCTATCCAGCATGTTTACTCTTTATAAATAAATTCGTAACATTTTAGTATAATACTTTTTTACTTTAAGCTTTATTAAATAATCAATACACCTTTTAAAATGTTTAACACTTGTTTGGTTAATATTAATATATTCTCTGCATACCTGCTGCAGTATTCAGTAGTGTAGCGTGTGGTAAGTTAAAAAATACGTTATTAATAACAGTACCGCTGAAACTAAGCTTATTATTGGCTCATAACAATCTTACATACGTTGTGAGAAAATCATCTGACTATTGTTGCTATGGTATTTTCTCTAATTATTAGTAGTAAGAGGTTTTTTGCCTTTTATTGTATATTTCTGCCCGTAAAAACAAGCTGTGCCGTTATTATTGTCCTGCTGCTGTGGTTTGAACAGGTCTAATCAAAGCTGCTCGCTGACAGCGTGGCCACGGCGTTTAAGCACTGTGATTAGTCATATTTCCTGTCAATCAAACAAGTCTTTAACGCGATTGGCTGTCTCTCGCTGTCAGTCAAACGGACGCCGCCGTTGTGTGGTTGTCGCGGTGGGGAGGCGGGCCGAGGAGCACAGAGGAGCGGCGGCGTCGACACGGCGGAGAGCGGAGTGACAGGGCGTTATCTTTTCATGATTAAAACACTACACGGAGCGCAAGACACCCGCGGATTAACAGAAACATCTCACAAGCACACAGGCTGTCATGGAGTCCTATGACATTTTAGCTAACCAGCCGGTGGTGATCGATAATGTAAGTATGATGATGTCATTCATCCACACCCAAACCGAGGCCGCCGTCGGCTAGCTGCTAGCTTACTTAACCATTGTGTTACAGCCAACACGGTCCGCGTGGAGCTTTTTTATCCGCATTGAACGTGCAGCAGGTACCGTCAGTAACTCCACGGTGTCCCCCTCAGAATGCTGTTAGCATCGTTTGATTCCTGCAGCTCAATGCAAGCGCTAGCTAAAAAGCTGCAGCTAGCGCACATCAACAACCGGCTAGCTAAGCTTCAGCACCGGATTCTAAACGTCAGCTGTCCGCGGGGCTGTGTTTATAACCAGGGTTCAGAGTAGCTAGCATATCTGAGCTCCCAGCAGCGAAGGTGGACCCATCCTGACCTGGATCTCAGCTGCTCGGTCAGTACGGTTGGATCCTGTTGATTAGCAGCTTACAGGGATCTCAGCTTCATTATTACAAACTATTTACACTGGTGTTATCAACAGCAATAGCTGATTGATTAGTGATCAATAGAATACTAATGTGTTTTCATTTAAGACAGGGTTCCTGCATTTGTTTTTCTTTGATATCTTTTCAGCTACACAGAGGAAAACACACTGCTACCCTGATCAATAATAACAACGATCTGTAGTAACAGACATGTAAATATTAATATTAGGCCACCGTGTGCAGAAGTCCCAGCTGTGAGGCAGCATATTAGGACACACACCTTCCACAGCTGGAACTCTGAGTGGACGTCACAGAACCTGATGGGATTCCACTGCAGGAAGTTCTCCCAGAAAACAGGAACCACTTGAGACACCTAGTTCCTCAAATAACTCCCAAAACAGTCCAGATTCAGGAGGCTGCATGTGTCTGCTGTAAACAGGTTTTGGCATGTGGCTGATGTTATTCAGGATTTCAGGATGGAGCGGCCTTGATGGGGGGATTTTCAGATCTGGGTGTGTTGTATGTAGAATCTTCCTGGGCTCTCACACTGATGTGGAATCAGAAATCCTGTAGGAGTCTTGTCAAAGTTAAAATAACACAGAATGGCTCTACATAATGCATACTTTGATACAGCACCATCAGCTGTACCAGTCGTGACTGTTAGCACAAAGTCTCAGTTGAAACAGAAGCGCTGTAGAACGCAGCGTGTCTGCTCGCAGACTGTGTGACCGCGGCTGGCCTCAGGCTGTGTCTCATGACCTCCGTCGTTCTCAGATTAAAGTTCTGCAGCCCTACAACCCTGTGATGTTGAGCTTAAATATCATCTCCCTCCTCCCTGCAGGGTTCAGGGGTCATTAAGGCTGGTTTTGCTGGTGACCAGATCCCCAAATACTGCTTCCCCAACTAGTAAGTGTTCCTCAGCACCCAAAGGACATTTTATACAGTTAAAAAAGAGTTGGCTCATTTTGTGATGAATTGTGTTTTGTGTTTGTGTGCAGTGTGGGGCGTCCCAAGCATGTGCGCGTGATGGCAGGAGCCCTGGAGGGAGACCTCTTCATCGGACCCAAAGCAGAGGTACCCCACACACACACACACACACACTCAGCAGTTGCCATCTTTGCATATGGTTACCATGGTTACAGATGTTTTTCTGCATCTGAATTACCGATCCAGGAACTGACTCATTCTTCCCGACAATGTGAGGTTCAGCTTCTTGTAGATAGAGATCTGTGCTGACAAGCTTCTTGTTAAAGCATCAGTTTCATGTAGCATGAGGATGACGATGTGATGATGGTGTGTCCTGCAGGAGCACCGCGGCCTGCTGTCGGTGCGGTACCCAATGGAGCACGGCATAGTGAACGACTGGAACGACATGGAGCGGATCTGGCAGTATGTGTACTCCAAGGAGCAGCTGCAGACGTTCTCCGAGGAGGTGAGCCGCTCTCCGGGAGCACAGATGTTGATGTTGAAACATCAAACTCCTCCCCTTTCTGTAGGGAGAAGCGCTAGATAATCATGTCAGGCATCACTGTCATTCCCCCACTTGTCTATATTTATGCTCACTTAGCACCTTACATCTCCATATTGTATCCATGTATCATATATTGTGCTCATACTGCGTACTGTACTCTTATTTTTGGATTATAGTGACACTTATACTCTGATACTCTGTACTTAACTTCATGTAATGCAACTTGATACCTCTGGCACAAGAATTTCCTTCGGGATTAATAAAGTTTTATCTTATCTTATCTACGTAACACACTTTGTTTTTTCCCAGCATCCTGTGCTGCTGACGGAGGCGCCGCTCAACCCCAGCAAGAACCGGGAGAAGGCAGCGGAGGTGTTCTTTGAGACCTTCAACGTCCCTGCTCTCTTCATCTCCATGCAGGCTGTGCTCAGTTTGTAAGAGCGCTCTCCTCTTCCTCTCCTCTTCCTCTCCTCTTCCTCTCCTCTTCCTCTCCTCTTCCTCTCCTCTTCCTCTCCTCTTCCTCTCTCTGTTTACTGTTCAGCAGCTTCATGAGAAGCAGGAAGGTCGACGCCTGTTTGTGGTTTGACAGCAGAAGCAGTGTCGTTGCCTTTGGTCACATTCTGCTGAGTGAACAGTGAGATGTGTTTGTGTTGTTGTTGAAAAACCTGGTCCTCCTGCAGCCTGTAGAGGGCAGCGTCGCCTGCTCCATGTTGTCTGAACTCATCAGCCGGCCTGGCTGTAGCTGCTGCATGTGTCAGACATTGAACACGGGTTCTGACCTTTAGCTTCCCGTCACGGCTGCAGCCTGACCTTTATCACACCGAGCCCTGCTGACCGCTGCGACAGGCTCTGACGCCGTCTGTTTCCTACAGGTACGCCACGGGCCGCACCACTGGGGTCGTGCTGGATTCAGGCGATGGCGTAACCCACGTCGTGCCCATCTACGAGGGCTTCGCCATCCCGCACTCCATCATGCGCGTGGATATCGCAGGAAGAGACGTGTCGCGGTACCTCCGCCTGCTGCTGCGCAAGGAGGGATACAACTTCAACACATCCGCCGAGTTCGAGGTCGTCCGCACCATCAAAGAGGTGAGGCGGCGGGCGGGAAGTGATCGTACCGCACACGGTGTTGTAAACTCAGATCATGTGATGATGTTTCCTTCGTTGCAGAGAGCCTGCTATCTTTCTCTGAACCCTCAAAAAGACGAGACCTTAGAGACGGAGAAGGCTCAGTACGTCCTGCCAGACGGGAGCACTTTAAACGTGAGTCCAAACGCCGAGGCGGGGGGGGGCACGCTTCCTCCGACAACACACCCTGAAATCTGACCTCTGTCCACAGATCGGCCCGGCCAGGTTCCGCGCTCCAGAGCTGCTCTTCAGACCCGACCTGATCGGAGACGAAAGCTCGGGGATCCACGAGGTGCTCGCCTACGCCATCCAGAAGTCCGACATGGACCTGCGGCGCACGCTGTTCTCCACCATCGTCCTGTGTGGAGGCTCCACGCTGATCAAAGGTCGGTGCTCCGACACAACCTGTGGAACACACACAGACACACACACACACACACTCTCTGACCCTGTGTGTTTCCTCGCAGGCTTTGGGGAGAGACTACTAACTGAAGTAAAGAAGCTTGCACCCAAAGACGTGAAGATCAAGGTGGGTGCAGTGACGCCAGGTTCCCTTCATGTTTAGAAACAGGCTCCAGGTCCTAACGGCTGTTTGTGTCTCTGTCCAGATCTCTGCTCCTCAGGAGAGGCTCTACTCCACATGGATCGGGTAAGTTTCACTGATTGATGATGATGGTCTGTGGAGGCTCCTGCTTGTAGCCATGACTGTGGCGGCCTCACACAGCTGACTGATCATGTGACTCCCCCTGACAGCGGCTCCATCTTAGCATCGTTGGACACCTTTAAGAAGATGTGGGTGTCGAAGCGGGAATATGAAGAAGACAGAGCACGTGCCATCCACAGGAAGACCTTCTAGGCCGGCGCCCCCCTCCCCCCTCAGAACTGCCCTACAATGCCCCGCCCCCTCGTCATACTGCTGGAGACCCCTGGGGTCCCTCCTCCATCAGCCGCTTCTACACCTCTGTGGGCCTCCTGCCCCCCCTCCCCCACAGAAACACCAGCATCCAGGTGTGCTGGGTCCATATTTACCTCCTCATTAGCCCCGCCCCTTTTTCCTGTTGTTCCGCTGTCGTGACAGCTTCCTCCACACACAGACACACACACACTCTCACACGCACACACAGACACACACACTCTCACACGCACACACAGACACACACACACACTCACAGAGGGCCGTCAGGGTGTGTCAGAGGGCGGTGGTCGCCCGGTGGCCTTTGATTGGCTCCGCTCTGTGTCGGCGCCCTGTCAGGTGTAGAATATCATGAAATGTCAAAAAAACCTGAATGTTTTTTTTTGTTTGCTACTGTTGAAATTTCCATTCCAGACCGAAGACGTTTTATTTGAAGTCTGTTTCGTGGGCCTTTTTTCTGCCATTAGCTCGGACGCAGAGGTCTGCAGCCCTGTTAGTGCTCCACTGTATGTTATATATCTGAACTGCACAGCTTGTCCATGCGGTTAATTTATCATCCAGATGACTGAAGTAAAGTCGCCTCTTATCACCTTCTCTGTCCTTATTACAGCGAGGCGCCTCTGAGCAGGTGCATTAAACTCACACTGACGACATTTAGGGCAAAATATCTGAGAATTTTGGACAAATTCCTTCTGAGATCAGAATTTAGAGGAGAACCAACACGGAGGCAAAATGATCCAACATGATGTAAAATGGAGGAAATCTGTTTGAACGTTTAGGAAAACATTCCAAAAGCTGGAATTCTGTCGTGGTTAAAGCAAAACGTTCTTTTTAGTAACGGTGGCACTGATGGGGCTCCGTACATCTGTACACGAACCCCTGCTGTGTCTGTTGTCTCAGCTGATGGGATCAACACAGGAGGAGGAGCCTTTAGGTCTGTGTCCTCCCCCTGGTTCTGGTGTGCAGCAGATTTACACATTAAAACATGATGATATTAAAGCAGCCCCCACCTGGCGGCGCCTCTGCTCGGCTGCATGTGGCGGAGACGCCGTCTGTTTCTGTCCTCTTTGTAACGCCCTCCTCTCTGGCAGTGAGGACGTCCACAGCTGTCCGCCGCCTTACGGAGCGTCCACGTCCTCTGCTTCTGGGTGTTTTTAAACGTCGTGGGCTTCTGTTGAGTGGAACCAGAACACCATGACGACAGACGTAGGAACAGACTAAACTGTACAAACTGTTTACTCCAGTGTTTGCTCTTACTTTTGGTAAATTCACTATAATAAATAAGTTAATGGCTGCTGCTCGGACGTCTGCTGCTTGATTCATCAGCTGAGTGTTGACACACAGACTGAAGGGGAAGGTAAACAACAACAACAACAATACACAAAAATATGACAAAACATTAAACGATTGAGACCTTGAAGAAGAGAAGCTCACCGACCTGTCTGCCTGTCTTCAGTCTCTCCGTCTGTCTCCGTCTTCAGTCTCTCCATCTGTCTCTGTCTTCAGTCTCTCCGTCTGTCTCTCTGTCTGCCTGTCTTCAGTCTGTCTCCATCTTTAGTCTCTCCGTCTGTCTCTCTGTCTTCAGTCTGTCTCTGTCTTCAGTCTCTCCGTCTGTCTCTCTGTCTTCAGTCTCTCCGTCTGTCTCTCTGTCTTCAGTCTCTCCGTCTGTCTCCGTCTTCAGTCTGTCTCCGTCTTCAGTCTCTCCGTCTGTCTCCGTCTTCAGTCTCTCTGTCTGTCTCTCTGTCTTCAGTCTCTCCGTCTGTCTCCGTCTTCAGTCTGTCTCCGTCTTCAGTCTCTCCGTCTGTCTCTCTGTCTTCAGTCTCTCCGTCTGTCTCCGTCTTCAGTCTCTCCGTCTGTCTCCGTCTTCAGTCTCTGCTGTGTCCACAGTGCTGCAGTCTGACTGGTCCCCAGCAGGTGTCAGTCTAACAGTGCAGATGATGGTTCACTGCAGCAGAACCAACAATAATCACATCATTGACACACACACACACACACACACACACACACACACTTCTGAGGACGGTTCCTGTTTTAGTCTCGGTTCAGATTCACGTCCTTCGGATCAGTTTGACACACATGAGACAGGAGTAAAATAAAAGGACCCTGAGCTGCAGGCTGCTCTGACAGCACAGCAGTGATCCAGGATCAGGCTGACAGGAAGTCCTCACACACTGTTCATCATTCATTCAGCAGCAGCGACGCTTTGATCGTCTGCGAGCACACTGAGGACGTGTGTCTTTGTATATCTGCTTAAATAAGGTCAGAACCTCCGAAAAGTATCTGACAGATGAAAAACTGGGAAAGTTGCTCTGACGGAGAGCTGATGGATGAATTATTGATCAGTGGACCTCAGCAGGTGGAGGAAGACGTCTGCAGCCTGCTGACAGCAACCTGCTGTCTTATCTCGCTCTGGATCCCTGACACCCCGCTGCATTGTGGGAAAGAGAGCAGATAGATGAGCCGGCTGACCTCAGACAGGCACATTAAACAAAGAGCTCCACTCCACCACTGATCAGCTCTGTGAGGGAACTCCTGCCTGAAGGTGTCGTACCACTCATCACCACTAGGAGCTGCTTCTAAAGTTACAGACTGAAGCCGCAACCTCCAAAGCTGAGAGCCTGCAGGTCCTCCAGTGACCACTAGAGGCTGATTAAACACTGTGCTGAGTGACTGGCCGACAAAAGGTTTAAAACGGTGGAAGAAACGTCCTGAACAAACTGTCAGACTGAAGCAGAAACAGTTGAAGACAAACTTTACTTTCATGTCTTACATGTTTTTTGTCTTATAAATTTACATATTTGAAGTCAACGTTTATTCCAAAAAGTCAGGAAGGGTTCGTCCTCACTTATCTTTCGGCTCTGGAAACTCTTCACAGCTTAAAACAAAGGAGAACCATGCAGGACTGAGGAAGAGCTGGAGGAGGTCCGCAGGTCGAGGAGACGGAGGTGAAACAAACAAACAGGAGCAGTGTCAACCCACAGGAAGGAGACAGGAGGAAGCCATGAGAGCACACAGGCTGCTGCTGAGGAGCTGATTGGACCAGGTGAGGAGGATCAGGGAGGAGCCGCCCAGGAGATCCACCACCAAACCAACCAAAGAAACAGAACCAACAGACCCATGGCTCAGAGCTGCTTCTAGAACCAGCACACCGCTCAGAGCAGCCACAGAGCTGCTGCTGCCGGGCAGGGACAGCTGCTGGAGTCTCCGTCTGCAGCGTCCACACATGGACAGAGGCTGGACAGACGTCAGTCACTGTGTCCCTGGAGTCAGAGGTGACTCCTGCTTTAGGTGAAGATGACCGTCACGTTCCCCGGTTAGTCCAGGGGACGAGGGGCCCAGGCCGAGGAAGAGACATCAGACGGAGACAGTGATTTTATATTTATCTAATGAAATAAATAACAAAACAGCAAAACTGACGGATCAGTACTGACCGTCCTGCTCTCCTCCCTCTGGACGCCCACAAATTGGCCCACTGGCCCCGGACATGTGCACACCGCCAGCTGATATAGGCGTGCTGATGAGGACCAAGTGGACTCAGCTGTGGATGATCCACTTGGTTCACCAGAGGTGCACATGGGACTGCACAGAAAGAGACACACACAACAGACGAGTACCGGCAGTAACGATGACCTTCACGGCCTCCTCTGACCTTCACGGCCTCCTCTGACCTTCACGGCCTCCTCTGACCTTCACGGCCTCCTCTGACCTTCACAGCCTCCTCTGACCTTCACGGCCTCCTCTGACCTTCACGGCCTCCTCTGACCTTCACGGCCTCCTCTGACCTTCACAGCCTCCTCTGACCTTCACGGCCTCCTCTGACCTTCACGGCCTCCTCTGACCTTCACGGCCTCCTCTGACCTTCACAGCCTCCTCTGACCTTCACAGCCTCCTCTGACCTTCACGGCCTCCTCCACCGTCCTGTGCTGCTCACACTGATGGATCCATGGTCCGAGCAGCACTGCTGTTAGCTTCAGCTGTGCAGACTCTGGGTTTGATGCCTCTGATTGGCTGTTTGGAGCAGCTCAGTGTGTTCTTGTTGTTGGACTCTGATCACAGAATCTGTGTGAGTGTGTGTCTGTGTGTGTGTGTGAGCTGATCTGTAAATTATAACACACGGACACGATGACACGATAAGAGGTGAAAGAAGAGCCACGACACATCAGCTGCCAGCCGACTGCAGGACAACATACATCTGGATCAAGGCCTCTGTGTGTGTCTGTCTGTCTGTGTGTGTGTGTCTGTCTGTGTGTGTATTTGTCTGTCTCTGTGTGTCTGTCTGTGTGTGTCCTGCTCGTCCTCATCCCCTCTAGACCTTGATTACAGAGGCTCACTGGTTCTCTGACCATCTCCACAGGAAATCCCACAGAACACAACAATCTCTGCTCACAGTGTGTGTCTGTGTGTGTATGAGGCTGTCTGTGTGTGTGTGTCTCTCTCTCTCTCTGTGTGTGTGTGTGTGTGTCTCTCTCTCTCTGTGTGTGTGTCTCTCTCTCTCTCTGTGTGTGTGTGTCTCTGTGTGTGTGTGTGTGTGTGAGAGAGGCTGCAGGAATCCCTGTGATTGAACATGACAAGTACACAGAGATAAGATTTTTCCCACCAGCTGTTCCGTCCTCGTCGGGCTGCAGCAGGATGCAGCTCTGCACACAACAAGCAGCCGCTCAGGGATTGGCTGCTTCTCCTGGTGACTCACTTTGCATTGATTAGCATGAGTTTGATTTATAATAAGAACAAACAGCAGAAGACGCTCGGCTGAAGCTTTCACTTCATCTGAGACCAGACTCAGCCGCTCTAGTCTGGTGGCCATAAAAAACTGGAAATGCTGCCGTCTCCCCACGTCCCCCGTTTCCTTGGTTACCTGTGGTGACACACACACACACACACACACAGAAACACACACACTGAGTGAAGAGGAGTTTCACCAGGCTGGCATGAAATGTGGTGGACAAATTGTTATGAGAGCAGCCTTTCAAGCAGCGCACACACACACACACACACACACACACACACACACACACACACACACACACACACACACACACACACACACACACACACACACACAGCTTTATGAAACAGTCCCAGAGGACGGGCCTCCATTATCAGGCTGTGACAAACACACACACACTCCATTAGCCTCATTTGTGTGGATAATCGGCGTATGGATTTATGGAGTGTTTGCACTCAATCCACTGCACACACACACACACACACACACACACACACACATCCCTAATGAGTGTATTTAATGCTGTTTGACCTGTGAATCCATCTGAACCACCGAGGGTTAAAGGTCCACACAGTCTCTGAGCTCTCATTGGCTCGTCTCTTTGTCCAGACACGGTGAGGAGACGGTTCATCAACATCACACACAGTTTAACACTTTAATGACAGGGAGACCTCGACACATCATCAGCAGAGAAGCACTGTTACACAGATGAGATAAAGATGGACGCCAGCACTGCGATCAATAACAGGATCAGTCTGAACAGAGCTGTGAGAGAAGCTGCAGCACGACCACAGCACAGGCACGACCGCCTCCACAGAGCCGCTGAGCGCTCCAGTCCTGGCGGCGGTGAGGCCGGCGGCGGCCGTCACACTGCTCTTCTTCTTCTGTGGTGTCTGACATTACACACTCATGCTCAGAATTTACACATGAAACACACGAGGTCAGCTGTTTACAACATGCTTCAAACACCAAGTTTTCTGTAGCTAAATGAAGCTATGCTACGCTAGCTTACTAAAAGCTAGCTGCAGCTAAGTGGTTAAACTTTCCAGAAGAAAAAAGAACAAGCTTCAAACATGTAGTGTGAAGAGTTATCACACAGCAGCTGGTCATGGATGCTAGAAGCTAAGCTAACATTAGCATCTGGGCCCTGTTCTGTATTTAAATTTGAAATAATTAGCCAAACATGCTAAAGTTGTGACATTGAGTATACTTAAAGCCACTGTGTTTATACTGTATGTAAACAAGACATGGACAGTGTCAACAGCTAATGTTAGCTAGCGGCTTCATATGTTCTACACCTGTCTGAGCTCCAGCACTGGTCCAGGTGGAGCTTCTTGATCATTCAAAGGTCGAGAACATGAACACACTTCATTCTCCATCACACCGATCGACTCAGCTAAACATCGAAGCAGCCACGCGGCAAACTGACTCATCACGGATGGATCTAAAACATTCGGTAAAGTACGAGTGGCTGACAACATGAGGCACCGCAGCTCTACGAAGGCTGCGTCTCAGTCCACCGGTGGAAGTCCTTCAAAGGCCGCGTCCCACTTTGAACGCATCCTCTCCTGGAAGTGAAGGATCTGACAGGTCCATCCCGGGAGTCCTGCAGTCCTCTGCGACAGGAGCAGCACGCCATGACAGCTGGCGATGGTGAAACGGGCGTGGCCTTTGAAGGACGCGGCCTCGGAACGGAGACAGAGGCGAGCGCCGGGGCTGATGGGTCAGGTCCACCAGCCTCCGCTCCTGCCTGTCCACGCCTGTGTCCCTGCTGCGTTTGGTCTTTGTAGCAAGCTAACAGATTATAGCGCTTATCGCCACCTGTTTCCATGACAGCACCTCCACGGCAACATGCAGCTCTGGTTCCGATCTGCTGACCTCGCCCTCAGAACAAACTCCTCCGTCGTTTTCTCAGTTGCCACGGTGACGAGCCCGACCCATATGATTGGTGGCTTCGAACAGAAGCATCAGAGATGACACCAGCAGCTGGTCTGTAACCTGCACACATGAGATTAAACTCCGCCCCACTCCTGGACGTGAGCTTCATCAGCCCTCCTCATCCTCTCCTGCCTCTGGACAGTGGAGCTGCTGCACTCTGACAGGACAGTGATGGAAATGGATGTTTGACTGGCTCAGGGGACAGCTGGTCGCCGTTAGGTGTTGGCGGGTAAAGAGTCGGCGTGTTTAGCAGAGCTGCTGTCAGTCCGGGGCGAGGGGGCGCACACCGAGCCCATCCTGTTGAGGGACGTGGCCTTCGTCATGCCCTCGCTGCCCACGGTGGACAGGGGGAAGCTCTCGTAGCTCTCCGCCGCCCGGTTGCCGCACTGGCAGCGCTGCAGCGTGGACTTGAGCTCCCTCTGGAAGTTGCTGTTGAGGAAGCCGTACACCACGGGGTTGATGCAGGTGGACGCCATCGCCGTCAGGTGGCAGGCGGAGAAGACGGCGTCGTGCTGGCAGTCGGGCAGCGCCTGGTGGTGCCAGTCGAACAGCGTGTTGAAGACGTTGAGCGGCAGCCAGCAGAGGGCGAAGGCGATGACGATGGCCAGCAGCATGACGTTAATCCTCTGCGCTCCTCGAGTCCTCCTGCTGCGCTCCAGCATGTCCCTGCAGGACACAGTGGGACGCCCATTGTCAGCAATCACTGTGAAATATCACACCCGACCTCAGGCGGAATTATGCAACACGGCAGCGTATAAATAGACATAATAACACAAACATGCTGTCAGGGGACACAAAGTAGATCTGAGGGACCTGCGTCGTCTCAGGCGGAGGAAGATCCTGAGGTAGCAGAGCAGCACCAGCAGCAGCGGCAGGCAGTACTGGAAGACCAGCAGAGAGGTGGTGTAGGCCAGGCGGTGTCTGTCCGACGGCCACAGCTCCATGCAGATCAGATGGTCCCTGAAAACACACACACACACACACACACGGCGGTAAGAGACATCTCAGAGAAAACCAACTCCCAGAATGCACCGGGCTGCTGCTACAGCCAATCAGAGGCTTTACAGCCAGGTTCACACTCTCCTGCTGAAGGTTTAAGGGTCTGGATAAAGATGGTGGTTCATCAGGCAGAGGTACTGCCATCTGCTGCCGCCATGTTGTGTTACCGTGGCGACCAGCTCTGTCCCAACATCACATATGAGACGTGGGCGGCAGACTCAGACACGGAGCCCCTTTCCCAGTCCTGGAAACATGAGCTTCATGTTAAACACAGCAGGGGGCAGAGTCCAGACTACAGGTGAGCTGCAGAGCACAGACACAACATGGCGGCGTGCAGGTGGAGACCACAGAACCACCAGCACTCCTGACGGAGGCGGCACGGTCCAGATCAGAGCCTCCATGAAACATGAATCACTGAGGAGGGTTTGTGACGTCAGTCCAGACTCCTCAAACTTTCCCTCCAAGGTCGCCGTGTGTCAGACTTCATCTAATAAACCATGATGGACGAGCGTCGAGGCGAGAGGGTCGCTCATTAATGCCTCACAGTTACCATTAAAATCCATCAGTGATGCAGAACTCGGGTTTATTAGAGTCAGTCAGGCACTGTGCCGGGCGCAGCCGCTGCTGCTCATCAGACCACAGACCCCCTGTCTGGACCCTGACATCCTCCTTTGGTGTCACAGTGTCACCGTTCTGACATGAACTCTTCAGTTATCGTCAGTGACCTTTGACCTCTGACCACAAACTGTACTCATTATGAAGGTCAAATTAAACTGCTCGATAAGTCACGCAGAGGACTCACAGCGCCGGCGACCTTTGACCTGTCTGTCTCCATGTACACACACTTATCGGACTTTTCTCACACACACGCTTGTTGCTTGTGTCAGCAGCTGATTTTTTGTTTTTTATTGTTCAGGATTAATTATAATCTGGCCGCTCCGCTGAGGAACATGGATTACATCGTGCAGCCTGTGAGGTGTCTGAGCGAGGTGTTTTCTGATTGATGCTCATCTGTGTGTGTACAATAATAAAAATCATCTTCATTCTGCATAAACAGCAAAACACCACAGGCCATAAATCAGGCCGCCGCCGGAGGACAGCTGCTGAGGACGGCGCTTTCCTTCCAGCTTCACACACTGAGGACACGGCGTCCATGTCTTCACGCTGCAGTCTGCGGCTAGCAGGATGTGTCTCCTCAGACCTGCTGATTCTAACGAGCTAATGCTAATGAGCTAATGCTCTGTTCTCTCTTCTATTTGTTCCCACTCTTTAACCCCATGTTAACAGCGCCCCCTGCAGTCCTACAGGGAAAGCGTTAGCTCAGCCACCAAGCTGCAACGTATCTCCTCAATCATCTAGCATCAGCTAGCTGATAAATCAATCTACAAACCACAAGCTAGCCCATTTAGCATCCAGCCGGGCTGAATCACATGCTGTCAATCAATCAATATTTAGCTACAGTAGGTAGCAGTTGGAGCTAGCATCCCTGACAGTGAGTATTAACACACACCTGCGTCGCCCGGGCTCACCTGAAGGGGTTGGCGGGCAGGCTGATGTTCTGGAAGGGCCCGTTGGTGAGGATGTTGAAGGACAGGAAGGGCAGGGAGATGAAGCAGGCCACCAGCCACGTGAGCCCCACGGCCAGGTAGGAGTGTCCGGCGGCGGGGGACCAGCCGGTGGGATGGAGGATCAGCTGGTGGCGCTCCAGAGCGATGAGCACCAGGGAGAAGATGGAAACCGTCACAGACATGCACTGAACGAACGGAGTCACCTGGACAGGAGCGGAGACAGGAAGTCATGTGACCATGTTTACAACGAGCCTCTGAGCTCCACCTGTCTGGACCTCCGTCTACACACTGTGTCAGCAGTGACCTTTGACCTCTGAACACCAAACTGCACTCGGCACATTATTAAGTTAAAGTTTATGAGTTTATTAAGTCAAAACTGTCCTGACTGTTCAGAGTGTGACTCACAGCCGCCCACACTCTGGATGGATGCAGCACCGTTCAGATGGAGCAAACCTGGGTGTAGCTGAGAACATTCAGAGCAGAGATTCACTGACTGAAGCTGCTCCGAGGCAAAAACACAAAACACTCAGTGACCCGCTGATTGTTGCAGAAACACACTCGAGCTAAAGGAGCGATGTGTGTCTGTGTGTGTCAGTCTGTGTCTGTGTGTGTGTGTCTGTCTGTCTGTGTCTGTGTGTGTCTGTCTGTCTGTGTCTGTGTGTGTCTCTCTGTGTGTGTGTCTGTGTGTGTGTGTCTCTGTCTGTGTGTCTGTGTGTGTGTCTGTGTGTGTCTCTGTGTCTCTGTGTGTGTCTCTGTCTCTGTGTGTCTCTGTGTGTGTCTGTGTGTGTCTCTGTGTCTCTGTGTGTGTCTGTGTGTGTGTGTGTGTGTCTCTGTCTGTGTGTGTCTCTGTGTCTCTCTGTGTGTGTGTGTGTGTGTGTGTCTCTGTCTGTGTGTGTCTCTGTGTCTCTGTGTGTGTGTCTGTGTGTGTCCTGCTGACCTTACACAGGGCCTCTCCCAGCACCCAGCGGTCCATCAGTGTGTAGATGACGGTCACAGGCAGACACACGACGCACATGAGGATGTCGGAGCACGACAGGTTGGCGATCAGGATGTTGGTGACGTTGCGCAACTCCTGTTGCCGGGCGATGATGAAGACCAGACCTGCGTTGCCTAGCAACCCGATGGCTATGACCGCACTGTACGCCACGATGAGGAGAGTGGCCCCGCCCACCGAGGGCGGGCACTGAGACGTGTTGGCCCAGTCGGAGCCCTCCCAGACACCGAGGAGGCTGCTGGAGTTGGACATGGCAGGGGAGGGGGGAGGGGGGGCATGGAGGGTAAGGAGGGGGGAGGGAGGGAGGAGGTTAAACGGGACCAGAGCCCGCGGCCGAGACTGAACTTCCCCCGAAAAACCAGAGCGGAGACGACAGGTGGCGAGCAGAGAGTGATTCACATCCAGGCGTGGTCCTCTCGTCGCCCTGCGAAGGACACAGAGCAGCAGCCAGAATAATGAGGGAGGAGGCGGAGGGTGGAGGCGGAGGGTGGAGGCGGAGGACGGCCGCATACATTAACACACAACATCAGGCAGATCAGGGCACTGAAACATCACAGGAACCCTGAGGCTGCTCCTCAGAGGACACGGTCACACAAACGATACTGTTCGTTGACACATGGTCAGTGTACACTAGACTTTAAGGTAAAGTCTAGTGTACACTGACCATGGAGTAAAGGTGGACTTTATTGTAGACTTTAAGGTAGACCTTAAGGTAGACTATAAGGTGGACTTTAAGGTAGACTTCAAGGTGGACTTTAAGGTGGACTTTATTGTAGACTTTATTGTAGACTTTAAGGTAGACCTTAAGGTAGCCTATAAGGTGGACTTTAAGGTAGACTTCAAGGTGGACTTTAAGGTGGACTTTATTGTAGACTTTAAGGTAGACCTTAAGGTAGACTATAAGGTGGACTTTAAGGTAGACTTCAAGGTGGACTTTAAGGTGGACTTGATTGTAGACTTTAAGGTAGACCTTAAGGTAGACTATAAGGTGGACTTTAAGGTAGACTTTAAGGTGGACTTTAAGGTGGACTTTATTGTAGACTTTATTGTAGACTTTAAGGTAGACCTTAAGGTAGCCTATAAGGTGGACTTTAAGGTAGACTTTACGGTGGACCTTAAGGTAGACTATTAGGTGGACTTTAAGGTAGACTTTAAGGTGGACTTTAAGGTGGACTATAAGGTGGACTTTATTGTAGACTTTAAGGTGGACTTTAAGGTGGACTTTATTGTAGACTTTAAGGTGGACTTTATTGTAGACTTTAAGGTAGACCTTAAGGTAGACTATAAGGTGGACTTTAAGGTAGACTTTAAGGTGGACTTTAAGGTGGACTTTATTGTAGACTTTAAGGTAGACCTTAAGGTAGACTATAAGGTGGACTTTAAGGTAGACTTTAAGGTGGACCTTAAGGTAGACTATAAGGTGGACTTTAAGGTAGACTTTAAGGTGGACTGTAAGGTGGACTATAAGGTGGACTTTATTGTAGACTTTAAGGTGGACCTTAAGGTAGACTATAAGGCGGACTTTAAGGTAGACTTTAAGGTGGACTTTATGGTGGACCTTAAGGTGGACTTCATTGTAGACCTTAAGGTGGACTTCATTGTAGAATTTAAGGTGGACTTTAAGGTGGATTTTATCATAGACTGTAAAGTGGACTTTAAGTTAGACTGTAAGGTAGACTTTAAGGTGGACCTTAAGGTGGAATTTATCGTAGACTTTAAGGTGGACTTTAAGGTGGACTTTAAGGTAACCACATTTAAATTTGTGAAGAAAATCTAAATTGCTGACAGTTGTTTCATGTTGGATGTTTTAAACTGTAATAAAATCTCATCCATCAACAGTCACTGGCTCTCCTGACCTACACCTTCCCTCTGATAGATGGAGGAGGAGCGATTTTCACCATTTTGTTTGACAGGAGGGATCTGTGTGCAGCACCACATGAACTGAACACACTGCTGTGCTCTGAACTCGACGCTCTGTCCCCCGAGGCAAAGTGACTTTTGCTGTGAACTGTTTAATTAAGATGCAGCTTATTAAGAGTCTCTGCTCCGTGGCAGCATCTCATCCTGCTGGCACATCCGCTGATTACAGCATCCATCACATCCTGCCTCACATTAGCATACATGCACACAGATACAATCAGGAGCCTCACTCCCTCCCCCTCCTCCGACAGCCTGTATGGGCCCCGCGGGGCCGAGCTGCCAAAGAATGACACACTCACAGGTGTTACTGCACGTCGCCGCTGAATCACCGCCGCCATCCACCCGCTCATGATGACACTCATCAGAGATCTGCTGCACCACCGTCACAAAGAGTCTGTTTACCTGAAGGAGCCACGATCCACAGGTGTTCACACACACACAGACACACACACAGAGGCTGACAGCACGACAGGGACACACACACACAGACACACACACACACTGACAGCACGACGGACACAGAACGCTAAAATAGACACAAAATGTTTGAAATGCTCTAAAAATGGAAAAGAAATCTACTTCCTCACTGTCTAAAAATAAGAATCATCAGACTTTGACCTTTCCCACGGCCCCTGAATGCATCACGTCTGTATGATTCAGTCTGAGAATCCAAACACTTCATTCTACATGTCTGTGTAGAAACAAAGAGTTCACTCCAACCAGACTCAGTAAAAACATGAAGTCCTGTCCTCCTCAGCAGCCAGCAGGAAGCCATGATGGAGTCACTGTGAGCAGCAGTCACATGATCAACACTCAGAGAGTGATTGGCTGGTCTGTCCAGTCTATGAGCATAGTGTCCTGACGTGGATGGGGCCTGACTCGGTGGACAGAGAACAGCTTCCTGTTAAACTGGGCTCAGAGTTTTGATCCGGTCTGATTCAGCCTGCTGACCAAACACAAAGGTCGCCGTGCGGCGGCCGCTCTGACCCCGGATGACGATGGTGACCTTTGGTATTTCATTATTCACGACCTCTACTGACCTTCACTGAGCTGCAGCTGTGGCTGAAAAGATCATTCTGCTTGTCGCAGACACTTAATACCTAATTGATTGATTTCCTGTGAGGTCAACATATTCACAGTGTGATGTATGAGCTCATGTTTCTGCAGATCAGGCAGGTCAGCTGTTCCATCAGATTCCTTCAGAAGCTCATCCACGTGATCTGAAACATGTATCAGCGAGCCTGTGGTACCAGACCAGGATCATCTGTCACACTAATGGGGCTCTTGTGATTTGACTGGATTAATAATCTGTGATAAAACAGGAAGAAAATCACAGAAGAGGAAACACAACAAGAGCTAGCATGTAGCAGCTAGCATGTAGCAGCATTGTGAGGACAATATGAGCATAAAGTCACTTTGACTGAAACAAACTGATCAAAGCAGAAAAGTCTTCATGAAGCAACAGACACAGAACTGACAGCACTTCCTGACTGGACTCTGATTGGACAGAACTGACAGCACTTCCTGACTGGACTCTGATTGGACAGAACTGACAGCACTTCCTGACTGGACTCTGATTGGACAGAACTGACAGCACTTCCTGACTGGACTCTGATTGGACAGAACTGACAGCACTTCTATAGCCGGACTCTGATTGGACAGAACCAAACCTGGTTCAGCACCAGCTCAGAGCCTGGAGCCTAGCAGATGGAATTATGGGAGTTTGTGAGCTGATCGAGATGATTCCTTGACTGTAAGCACTCTGTAGATGGTGAATCTATGACCATATTATTGATCCATTTTATCCAATAGATCAATAGATCAGACTTCACTGAGCAGAAAGCTGCAGCTTCTTCTGGACCCATGTACAAACAGAACTATAACACACTCAGTGTGTTCTTCATACAGAGGCCATGATGGAACATCTGCAGCGTGTGCAGCAGCACTCAGTGATGAAGATCAGACAGGAGCTGTGTGGTGTGTTCAGAGTGAGTGTGATGGTCGTCACCTCGTACACTCTCACAGACGACGCGGCCTCTGAAACACTGTTTTCAGTCTGCAGGGTTATAAATAACCGCCGCGTTCCTCAGTGTGGAACTGGGACAGTGGAGCTACAGTATTTAATCCGCTCTGGATTAAACTCCACTTTGTGTTGTAGAGAAGGAGAAGAAGAAGAGGGAAGCGCGTCGTCATGGCAGCAGAGGTCACAGTTTGATCTCAGCTGGATGTGGCAGATGATCTCAGCCTCAGTCTCAGTTTTGACTTTGGCTCAGACAGCGCGGCCCGCGGGCGTCTTCGCCGCGGTGACCGTCCGGTCAGCGCGGGTGAAACCATCCTTCCAGTGCCTTCCCGACTGGAGGGAGGAAAACTTCACACGACAAGCGCAGAGCTGTGAGGAGAGCCGGGCAGAAAATACAAGGACGAATGTGAGGACGGTCACATGGAGGCTGATTATTCACACGTCTGTCACAGCGGGCGGGCGCCACGTTCCTCAATGAAACCTCAGAACCTCATGACCTGAGCTAATAACAGCAGCGACATGTCCGCGCCGTGACCCAAAACTAGAGAAGCTGCCTCCACATCAGTGTGTTTGTTGACATTATTAACATTACACTGGCTTATTTATAAGAAGAGGAACTGTAAATAGATCTTTGTTGACACTGGAAGTCAGACTCCAGGGGAAACTTCACATAGAAGGACGAACCGAAGGACGAAGAACAGGAGCGCGTCACAGATGGCTCCTTCACACGTCTGTCACGGGCCGCCGTGTTCCTGAAAGTCTGAACAGAATCTGTAAGAAAATACAGAATTTCATCCCTCTGTCAGTCACAGCAGGAGCCGTGGGAGTAAACAACACACACACACACACACACACACACACACACACACACACACACACACACACACACACACACACACACACACACACACACACACACACACACACACACACTTTGTTTTCCCGCCTTACGCAACCCCACACAGCAGAAGATCAAACAAGATACTCGTCAGCATCCTCATCCTCTGAGCTGCTCCGGCTCCTTATCTAAATCGGGTCTGCAGCCTCTGAAGGTTCGGTGCAGCCGAGAGTCACCGACACATAATAATTAGCTCTCCGTGCTTTTATTACGAAGGAGGAACGCAAACACGCTGCTGCGATGCTCAGAGATGGAATCACTGTTTTGATAGTTAATGCTAATCGCTGCTAAATACACAGAATTAGCAGATAGATGAGGAGGAAGAGTCAGAGCGTTCATCTGGAAACCCTGCAGCACCCAGGCTGAACCAATTTTATATAAATAAATTAAAAATAAAAACTTTTTTAAAAATACAATAAAATGTATTTTTAAATATTCTTAACAAACCAATCATTGAAAATAAAAGACTTGTTGGTCTCGGCGCGTCACTTCATGTTGGTTGCCATGACAGCGGGATACACGGGAGCTGGTGTGCTCCTGTTAGCTCCTGTTGGGGGGGAGGATGATTAATGGTGTTTCCATCCAAAGTGACGCCGTGTTCCACCATCATCGGCGACCTCACAGTGAGGTAACAGCCTTGATGTTCACGCCAGGTTTCATCCTGAAGGCGTTACGGACAGGCCGGGTGGCGGCGGCGGAGGAGGGGGGGCGCTGTAATCCTGCTCTTACATCAACTGTATCACACACATAAAGGAGGAATAATCCTCTTTCATTCTGTCACCGGCCCTCAGCTCCTCAGTTAATTTACAAGGTATTAAGTCACAGCTGTAGGTAAACACACACACACACTCAGACACACACACACTCAGACACACACACGATATAACTGCAGTCCTTCCATATTCATAACTCTGATGTTTATTGATGAGCGGTCTGTCTAATGGAGGACGCCAGGCTGCATTCATGGCCTCCATCGCCCGCTCTGCGTGCTCAGACCCGCTCAGCGTGCTCAGACCCGCTCAGCGTGCTCAGACCCGCTCTGCCGTGCGGCCCGGGCCCGTTTGGCAGAGCTTGACTTTCTGCCTTCCTCACCTGACACACAGAGAGGAGCAGATGAGAAGGAGGAGCAGTCCTCCCACACTCTGCTGATTACTGTCAGGAAGCATGACGAGGCCTGATCTCTGTCAGCCATCAGTCTGTGCTGCCAAGAAGGAGCTGCAAGAACCAGACCCAGATCTGCAGTCCCTGCGGCGGCCACTAGGGGGACTCTAAAAGTGAAGGTATTAAAGAACTGATTGATGATTGATGATTCCGTGACCCGCCTGGGATCATCACAGCGCTGTAAGCACGCTCTCTCTGCAGCGGATCAGATTAAAGTCCTCCTCACCTGGATGTAATGTTTGGGGGGATTATTTTTCTGATGTGTTATAGATCCAATCATTGATCTGGAAAATAAGGTGCAGAGGTTTGTAATAGTGAAATATTGATCCGGCCCCCTGTGCTCTGCTCTGCTGCACAGCATCAGTGAGCTTCTGTCAGCACATGAAGTTCTGTCTGTCAGAGTTCCTTCAGAAATATCAACAGATTTCAGAGCGTCTGCAGAGCTGAAGGTCCCTGATCCAGGAGCCGGGGCCGCCTGACGAGCGCTCTGAGGCGGACTGACGCCTGACCGGAGTGCTGATGCTGAGATGTGCTGTCATTTTAAGCGGCCGCGCTCAGAAGCCCAGCAGGCGAGTGACTCACGCTGCCAGTCTCCCTCACACCGAGCTGTTTGTGTCAGAAAATCACATCCACTCCTCACTCCCAGTTTTTAACAATCCCATTTTGCCCTGACGACTGCGTCGGCAGATGCTGGTGGACGTCTCTGTGAAGTGGAAACGAACGCTGCCTCACATCCAGACCCTCACTTCTCTGGATTCACGTGCAATAAAAGAGTCGATGTGTCTGATGCAAACTTCAGGAACAATAAAACGATTCTTTATGAGACAGAACAACGTTCAGTGTCTGTGACGGAGCTCAGCAGGTGTTCTGCTGTGTTTAACGTCAGGAAGGTGCAGCTAGCATGGTTAGCTAACACCCCCGGGTGGTTAAACAGAGTCAGAGCAGATCGCAGCTTCCTCCCCGCTGCTGGGCGCTGGCTCCGACTTCCTGCTCCTCCTGCGGGCGGATCAGTCGGATGTTTCCGTGTTTCAGAGCATTAAATATGCAGCAGCATCCAGCAGGTGTGTTCCATTATTCATTGCTGCTCAATATGTTGTCGCTGCATTAACTGCTCGGTCTGTTCGCCCTGCCGTGGATTTTGTTGACTCTCTTATAAACACACATTTGTTAACACACACCTGAGCAGCGCGCTGTGTGTCCAATCAGATTAGAGCTGTGTGTCACGGCCACCTGGTTCTGGCTCGTCTAAACGAGGCGCTGCTTCATTATGTCTGTCTGCAAAAATCATTATTCCTCCACAGCGGAGGCCATTAGAGGCCGCTCATTAAAGCGGACTCTGTTTTCCATCTCGTATGTTGTGTTAACTCGCACCACATGTTTTAATTGTCCTCTCTGCACGACTGGAGCTCAGCAGGACCAACACAGCTCAGGCCCGGCACAGCAAGCCCTGACCCCACAGACCGGGCTGGGTGTGGACGTCTGCCAGGACCAGCCAGCCGGGTCCCTGCTGATCTCAACATGTCAACTTAAATCGTACTGAAGCACCCGAACGTTACACAGAAGCGTCCAAGGCTAGCATGCTAAAACAGCTAGCATGCTAATGTTTGCACCACTAGATGGCGCAGTGAGTCGGTGCAGCATCCAGTCTGTCCCCAGCCACAGAGGAAGGGGTTATGGGTGGAGCTCCTTCTCCTGGTGGACCCACTCTCTAACATTACATCAGATCAGCGCCCCCTTCAGGATGGAGGTCCAGCTTGACCACAGCCCGCTTCATCTCTATCCAGAAAGTGAGCTAACATCTGTCAGAGGGTCACGCTGACCCAGCTGAGCTCTAGTATCTATTCTACGCCTACGATTTTAATAAACGTCTGTATGCCGGGGATTATCTATAATCCCTGAGCAGCTAATTACAGGCCTGGTCCGTTGGACACAAACACACCTATAGTCGGCAGGTAATCCCATAATCCCTCTTTAATTATAATCAATATTTTCATATCCTCTGGGGGAGGCCTGACTTTTTAATCATGCTTTCATGTCTTTCTTTCTTTTCACCGCTTCCATAGCAACCGGTGGAAAAGATGGCGACCGAGCTGATGGGTGGAGGCGGCGAGGGTGCAGACGAATCCTTCATGTCCACAGATTGACGTTAAATATATAAATAAATCAATGAGTAACCCTTTAAGAGCAGGCTGATAGATCAGAAGCACGCTGCGCTGCACCCACGACCCGCAGCTGTGGAGCAACCTCCACCTGAACCGCCCGACCCAATCAGCTCCTACAAAGTGGAGCACCAACACCAACCACACACTCATCGCTGCAGGTGTTCCTGTGATGCGTTCAGGTGACGCCTGCAGTGACGGAGCAAGAACAAACATGAAAAGTTATTTCCAACAACCTCACAGCCTGGACACACACACACAGACACAGGTGCTGACACTCACACAGGCTGTCTGGCATTGATCAGCTCACAGGAGCTGCCAGCAAATTAACCCCTTACAGCCAACACAAAGGAATGGGACAGAGTTTAGTTTTGTGTTTGCATTGTAAACTGTCGGCCACAGACTCTTCACTCCTCAGTGAGGATTATGTGGATGTGTCGGACTCTGAGGGTGAAACAAACATTTTGTGGACCCGTCCGTCACCCCGACAGCCTCCCGCTAACATTTAACCCCTTCCACTGCAGCGTACGGTCAAACGTCTGCGTCCAGCGCCAACATCTGGATGAGATCAAGAATCAAAGAAGATAACCTGCAGTTCCCCCAGTGTCCACTGGAGGCTGCAGCCCCCACAGACCTGATAAGCCTGGATTGGTTGATTATTGAATTATTGATACATCCTGACGATCCTCACCACAACATGCTAAAGTTTGAACTGACTATTGATCAGCTGATTGAATTATTGATCTGTGGATCAGTGCTTTCAGCTGTGTGGAGTCTGTAACACGTCAGAACTGATCAGCGCCACAAACCCACATTTGAATGATTGATTAACCTGATTAGACACATGATGTTTATCTGCACCAGTGTCTGTGGATTATTGTCTTTACACATCTGAACTGTCTCTAGATGTCAAACATCTCACACTGAGATCAAACCAGAGCCTCTGCTCTTTGATCGATCCTCTGCTCTTTGATCGATCCTCTGCTCTTCCAAAGTTTCTGACCTATTTATCAATCAATCATGTGTTCAGCGCGCAGCAGTGAGTCAGAGCGTCATGCTGCTGCACAGTCACAACCCCCCGTCGATCCTGCAGGTAAAGCTGAAGTTGTGAGTTACCTTCTGCTCTGACCGTCCACCGCGTCCCCGCCCCCCACATCTGGCTGCTGCCGCCGTCAAAATCCCGCTGAGGAGCCTCCGAGAAGCCGCGGAGCCGCTCTCACCGCTGCGCCGGTCCGCGAGGTGTCTGCGGCTCTGCGCGCAGGAGAGGCGTATATCAGCGCGGCGCGCCACTGTGTGTGAG